>NC_036844.1:3209846-3260190 GCF_002910315.2 Salvelinus sp. IW2-2015 | reverse complement strand
CCATCATTTTACTTTTAGATTGTGTATTGTTGTGAATGATGAAGCGGACTTCAACCAACAAAGATATACTTGTGATGGTTCACAGCAGCATCAAGCACRATCWCCTTCTAAAAATATATTTTGSTTAGTTATTTTTACAGTGTAGTTCCAATATGAAATTGTTAAGTAGCATGTGCATCAAATAGTAACAGTAATACAGTATATAGCGCTACACCTGAACATACTCGGTCCGCAGTTTTCTKACCTGGTCGTTGTTTCAAAAGGCACCAGGTAAATGTCTTTCATAAATACCTGGTGCCTCTTCAAAAGGCAGGTGATTGTTGGTAGGATGATGGATGCCACAAACGGCCACGGGGTCTTCTGTCAATTCTGACGGTAGAACAGAGTATACTGTCAATYTATCATAGTGTAAGACTACTGTAACATGTTTTGTGAGTTTACATGCATTACGATATGTAATTTAATGAACATGTAATGGTAAAGGATAGCGGGGAGGCAGGTAGCCTAGTGGTTAGAGGGTTGGGCCAGTAACCTGAGCAGACAAGGCTCTGTCGATGTGCCCTTGAGCAAGACACTTAACCCGAGTTGCTCTGGATAAGAGTGTCTGCGAATTGGCAAACATTTTAAATATAGTGCATATCCTGCAGACTTACCGGTTTTCTTGGCGAAATGTTCTCATAATCGAGTTGACAGTTGATCTTTCCAGATTGGGGTGAACACATTTTAAGGACCTCTGCCATGATAAGGCCTCTGACATCTTTTACCTCTTTGATGGGGCCCATGTGTCACGTTCCTGACCTTATTTCCTTTGTTTAGTCTTTGTTTTGTTGGTCAGGACGTGAGCTGGGTGGGCATTCTATGTTTTGTGTTTCTATGTTGGGTTTGTTGTTTGGCCTAATATGGTTCTCAATCAGAGGCAGGTGTTTGTCATTGTCTCTGATTGGGAACCATATTAAGGTAGCCTGTTTGCACTATTGGTTTGTGGGTGATTGTTTTCTGTCTTTGTGTTCTGCACCAGATAGGACCGTTTTCGGTTTTCACATTTATTGTTTTGTAGCTTGTAGTGTTCTCGTTCTTATTCTTTATTAAACATGTTGAACACTAGCCGCGCTGCGTTTTGGTCCTCTCCTTCATCCCAGGAAGAAAGCCGTTACACCATGACCACCTCTCTGACGGGCCCCTTGTCCACAAGCTCTTTGATTTCTTCCTCTCCCTTGCCGTCTATCCTGCTCCATGTTGAAAGAAATTGCAAGTGTTCACACGCCCCCTTTTATACTGAACAAAAATATAAACGCAACATGCAACAATTTCAGTTCATATAAGGAAATCAGTCAATTGAAATGAATTCATTAAGCCCTAACCTATGGATTTCACATGACTGGGCAGGGGCCCAGCCAATCAGAATGAGTTTTTCCCCACTAAAGGGATTTATTACAGACCAAAATACTTCTCAGCAAAAAGTTATCTTTGTCACTGGCTAGCCACCTCTCCTCTTTGATGATGTTAAATGAAACAATATAGAATTTAGAATGATATAGAATGAAGTCAAACAGCTAATGACAGAAAGATCAGCTACAGTGCAGTGCTTGTATTCTCACAGCTGACTCAGAGAACAACTAACGCTTGAGATGTGGAACACGAAGATTGTCTTATCTCACCTGTGTCACCATGGTCTCCAAAGATATTCAGGAAGACGTCGCCATCTGACCCACTGCCCTTCTCGGCAGAGGTGAACACAATTACTGTATTTATACATTCCCTGTACATTCACAAAATATCAAACAGGATAGGACATTCATGAACTGGTTATGGTCTGTTCGGGATATTTCACATGGGGCATAGACACAGCCATCATGGTACTTTTCATGCTATGCAATCATTGTCACTGAAACTGAAACTTACATTCTACCGTAACCTCTAACCTCTCTTTAATTCCTGTCAAGTCTCGTGCCTTGTGCGAGTGTGTGCATCTCCTCCCCTTCTCTCGCAATAGACATCAGGCAGAGTTCCTCTAATCSCAATAATCCAGTTTCCAGGTGAAATATTAATAGGTTGACTACAGGTGTGTGTAAGTGTGCCTGTCAGGGTGTGTCTGGTCCCATGACAACTGTCTGGTTCGGAATAACGGGTCTACTTTGACCCCTCCTCCAGTCTTGAATACACTGGAAAAGTAGGCGCGAGCGGAGGCATGATCTGTGTCCACTACCGGTGGTCACGTTTGGCCACAAGACACATGCACCCTGCGTCCTCCTCTCGCTGTCTGATAATGAGATGTAAGATGAAGGTCACGTGGTAACAAGAGGAGTATAAGGCTTACCAGACGATTAGGCTCCATGAGGCACCTTACCCACAAGCAACAGAGTAACTTACCTTTAAGAACATGACGTGTGCATTAACTACCAATCAAGTTGGCTGTGTAGCTCCTAAATGATGCAAATCTGTGTTTCAGTTGCCCTATACTTTGCAGCTTATACTGTATGCGTGTTCAGTGCAATTGATTCGAGTGTTTCTGAACCATGGGCCTCATGCAGTGTCGCCTTCTATATTCTATGTCGTTTGGATGTGCGTCCTGTACTGTGTGTAAAGGTGTGCTTTCCAGATCGACCTCCATTTGGGGACGCCCATGGGGTTGAGGCTGCCCAGCAGATCTCTGACATACAGCCTTGTCCCCCTCCTCTCGGCTCAGACAGTTGTTGCAGGTTGAAAGTAGAACCTCGGGTGCGGACGGTTCATGTCGGTGACCACGACCCAGTCCAGGAACCAGCTGGCATTCAAGCCACCTGTGTTGTCGTGTTCAATCCTGGGGACACAGTGGCAGTCAGCTATTGGYGGTAACAACTCCTCATTTGACAATTAGGGCTTCTGATACTCTGACACCTACACATGACGTTATTGTTAAAAGAAACACCAAAACAATTGCAAAAAATCTTGCAACTACTAGCTACAATTTTGCCACGATCCCACTGGGCACCCCATGTCATTTTATCGTGGGTAATATTTGGTTGAGACGTTGACATCGGCTGATGTAAAAAGGGCTTTATAAATACATTTGATTGATTGATTACATTGAACCCCCCCCCTCCATTTGTTTTGTACACTGTTGCTACTCGCTGTTTATTATCGATGCATAGTCACATCGCTCCTACCTACAAATTACCTCTAACCTGTACCCCCGCACACTGACTCGGTACCGGTACGCCCTGTATATAACCTCGTTATTGTTATGTTATTGTGTTACTTTTTATTATTATCTACTTTAGTTAATTTGGTAAATATTTTCTTAACTCTTCTTGAACTGCACTGTTGGTTAAGGGCTTGTAAAAGTAAGTATTTCACGGTAAGGTTTACACTTGTTGTATTCGTCGCATGTGACAAATAAGGTTTGATTTGATTTGATCAATGAGATTACAACCTACACTGAGTGTACAAAACATTAAGAACACCTTCCTAARATTGAGTTGCAGGTGAGATTATATTGAAAGTACATGGTGCAAGTGATCAATGCCGTTCGAGAGTCTGCGTAGATTATTACAATTGTGAAGATCTCCTGCGACGACCTATGCATGCTATCTTGAAAATGGACGCTTTGTGTGATTACATCCAGAGAAGGTGTTTCCACTGCTCCAGAGTCCAATGGCATTGTGCATGGTGATCTTAGGCTTGTGTGTGGCTGCTCGGCCATGGAAACCCATTTCATGAAGCTCCCGACGAACAGTTATTGTGCTGATGTTGCTTCCAGAGGTAGTTTCGAACTTGGTAGTGAGTGTTGCAACCGAGGACAGATGATTTTTACACATTACACGCTTCAGCACTCGGATGTCTCATTTTATGAGCTTGTGTGGCGTACCACTTGCCGGCTCTTAGACATTTCCACTTCATAATAACAGCACTTACATTTGCCTGGGGCAGCTCTAGCAGGGCAGAAAGTTGATGAACTGCCTTGTTGGAAAGGTTGCATCCTATGACGTTGCCATGTTGAAAGTCACTGAGCTCTTCAGTAAGGCCATTCTACTGGCAATGTTTGTCTATGGAGATTACATGGCTGTGTGCTCGATTTTATACAACTGTCAGCAACGGGTGTCGCTGAAATAGCCGAATCCACAAATTTGAAGGGGTGTCCACATACTTTTGTATATACAGTGCATTTGGAAAGTATTCAGACCCCTTCCCTTTTCCCACATTTTGTTACCTTACAGCCTTATTCTTAAATTGATTACATGTTTTAAATCCTCAATCTACACACAATACCACATAATGACAATGCAAAAACAGGTTTTTAGATGGCAGGCAGAATCAGGCAGAGTGGTCAGGCGGGTTCAGGGTCAGGACAGGCACGGGTCAAAAACCAGGAGGGCGAGAAAAAGAGAGGCTGGGAAAAGACAGGCGCTGACAGGACAAACTCTGTTAAGCTTGAATAAACAAGACGAACTGGCGACAMACAAACTGAAAACACAGGTATAAGTACACAGGGGATAATGGGGAAGATGGGCGACACCTGGAGGGGGGAGGAGACAAGCACAAAGACAGGTGAAACAGATCAGGGCGTGACAATTTTTAAAACCAATTTCCTGCAATTCTACACATTTCCCAATGGAGCTGCTTGATATTTTTGCAGTTTTAAAGCTAATTTCCTGCAAATTCTACACATTTTGCCATTGAGCTGAGAGAAAAATAGCTTTTTGTAGCTTCAAAACGGCACAAAGGGGGACATTTGCACACCATTTCACACTGAAAATAGTGGAAGCTTAGACTTTGCAGGCATATTTGTAACGGCTATCGTCATATTCCTCCTCCTCGATGAGGAGGAGCATGGATCGGACCAACACGCAGAGTGGAAAGTGTCATTATTTAATGAACGTAAACTGAACACTTACAAATACAAAAACAACAAACGTGACAAAACGAAAACAGTCCGTGTGGCACGAACACTGACACGAGATACAAATAACTACCGTGACAGTCCTGTGTGGCGGAACACTGACACAAGAACAAACACCCACAAACACACGTGAAACCAGGCTGCCTAAGTATGATTCTCATCAGGGACAACGATTGACAGCTGCCTCTGATTGAGAATCATACCCGGCCGAACACAAACATCCCAACATAGAAAATCACACATAGACAAACCCACCAACTCACGCCCTGACCAACTAAATAAATACAAGACAAAAGAAAACAGGTCAGGAAACTGACACTATTTTAAAACAATTCCTTTCTACTGTGGAGAATGCATTCTACATTTACCTAATGACTGAAATGGCACTGAACTTCTAAAAACAACAATAATACTCACAATATTATAGCTGGATTTGGGAATGATAGCCTAGAGCTGGGCTGATTTCAAGGTTTTACTGCTAACCTACAAAGCATTACATGGGCTTGCTCCTACCTATCTTTACGAATTGGTCCTGCCGCACATACCTACACGTACGCTACGGTCACAAGACGCAGYCCTCCTTACTGACCCTAGAATTTCTAAGCAAACAGCTGGAGGCGAGGGCGATTTCAACAGAAGTCAAGTCAACCTTCTRACCAACAAACTCACAAAGGCTACAAAGTCAGATGTGTGTTTTGGTAGTGTTATAGTATCAGGTATTACCCCAAATAATGATGTTATGGCAGTAGGAGCAAAAGGCACTTGTAATAGTTTAGATATGTTATCAAAGATTGCAGACCAGTAGTTATGTAGAGAAGAGAAGGACCAAAACATATGTATTAAGGAAGCAGGAGCTTGCCGACARCTGTCGCAAACAGGGTCGACATCAGGATAGATGTTAGAAAGCCTGCGTTCAGTCCAGTGAGTGCGGTGGAGGATTTTGCATTGGATCAAACCATGTTTGGCACAAATAGAAGAGTGGACYCGGTACAGAATATCTTCCCATGTGTCATTATTAAACTCATCACCCAGATCCTGTTCCCATAAACGTTTTAAAGCTGCGAATGAAGGATTGATTGTGAAGAGGGTAAATTTGATCATAGCTATAATAAATAATACCTTTTACTGTTGGGGATGGTGTGAAAAATGCATCAGTGGGAGGGCCCAGGGAATTGAGAGGTCATGTCAAGGACAAAGCTACGTATGTGTAGATATCTAAAGAAATGACTATTCGGAGTTGTTGGAACGATGCAAAAGTGCCGTCAATATTCAAATCATTGAATGATTTGCTGCCAAGGCTGAACCACATGGAGAGGGCTCCATCTACTAGGGATGGATGGAAAACGTAATTATGAMTAGAGGTGCCCTTCATTTTGGTTTTATTTTCATTTTTTTACCTTGATTTAGGTTTGCAAATCAAAGTGACGTCTAAACTGGTTCCAGATCTTGAGAGTGGTTTTTACTCAAATGTTTTTGGTATAACTTGAAGTAGCAGAATGAATAGGGGAATGTGCCAAAGCAGCCAGTGAGGATGGCATACATGAGGGAGATTCTATCTTCAACCATGCTGGAATGATTTGTGAGTTATCTGCACGGATCCAGTACTGAATTACARGGAAGTTGGCGGCCCAATAATAGAACTGGAAATTAGTTAGGGCCACGTCCCCTAAGGGTTTAGGCRTTTGCAGGAACACCTTGCGGATCCTTGGATTTTTTTTWWATTCCAGATGAAGTCTGAGATAATCCCATCGAATAAAAATYGSTATACATTGAAAGAGGTCGGAGAATTTAGGGTATTCATTTTAACCGAATTAATTCGACCAGRTAATGATAGGGGGAGCAATGACCATCATTCAAAATCTTTCTCCACCAGAGTAAGGAGAGGAGTAAAGTTAGCCTAAAAAAGGTTATCAAATGTGTCTGTGACATGTACCCCCAAGTATGTAAGTTTGTTGAAAACTACTCTGAAAGCCAATATGTGTAATGGGTAGTTACGAGCTGCCACATTTAAAGGAAAAAGRTTGGTCTTTTTCAGATTTGACTTGTTTTKATTTWATTTWATTTAACATTTAGTCAGTTAAGAACAAATTTACAATGACGACCTACCAAAAGGCAAAAGGCGTCCTGCGGGGACAGGGGGCTGGGATTAAAAATGTAAAAMAAAAWAAAAATCATGACAAGAGAGACACCACAACACTACATAAAGAGAGACCTAAGACAACAACATAGCATGACAGCAACACATGACAACCCAGCATGGTAGCAACACAACATGACAACAACATGGTAGCAACACTACATGGCAGCAGCACAACATGGTAGCAGCACAAAACATGGTACAAACATTATTGGGCACAGACAACAGCACGAAGGGCAAGAAGGTAGAGATAACAATACATCACGCAAAGCAGCCACAACTGTCAGTAAGAGTGTCCATGATTGAGTCTTTGAATGAAGAGATGGAGATAAAACTTTCCAATTTGAGTGTTTTTTGCAGTGAACTGAAAAGAGGAGCGACCCAGGAATGTGTGTGCTTTGGGGACCTTTAACAGAATGCGACTGGCAGAATGGGTGTTGTATGTGGAGGACGAGGGCTGCAGTAGGTATCTCAGATATGGGTGAGTCAGGCCAAAGAGGGTTTTATAAATAATAATCAACCAGTGGGTTTTGTGACGGGTATACAGAGATGACCACTTTACAAAAGAGTAGAGTACAGTGATGTGTCCTATAAGGAGCATTGGTGGCAAAACTGATGGCCGAATGGTAAAGAACCTTTGGCCACTTGAGAGCACCCTTATCTGCCGATCTATAAATCACATCTCCGTAATCTAGCATGGGTAGGATGGTCATCTGAATCAGGGTTAGTTTGGCATCTGGGGTGAAAGAGGAGCGATTACGATAGAGGAAACCAAGTCTAGATTTGACCTTAGCCTGCAGCTTTGATATGTGCTGAGGCTATATACAGCGAGGTGCTGACTCTGAAATCTCTTCCATGGTGATAGGTCCCACCAATTGAAGCTTGGAGACTGAATCAATTGTTGGGACAGTTCAAGTATTAAAAAKATTATCAAGAGCAGAGGGGTCAGCAGACTGTTCTGAAGTGTATAAAGAGGCATAGAAGTCCTTAAACTGGTTATTTATTAGCTGGGGATCTATTGTTGCGCCTGTAGGTGTTTGAATTTGAGAATCTTTATGAGTAGAGGAAGACTGGCAAAGTTGATGAGAAAGCAATTTACTTGCCTTGTTACCATATTCATAGTGAGTATGTCGTGACTTAACCTGCAGTTCCTCAATTTGGCCTGTTGACAAGGTATTGAATTCAACTTGTAGAGTCAGTCCCTGTACACATTTGGGAATGGTGAGGTAGCGTAAGTACTGTCTAACTGTAAAATACTAGCGTATGAAAGGATTTGACCTCTAATGAAGGCCTTAAAAGTCTCCCACAGAACAGATGCTGAAACGTCGGGGGTGTTGTTAGTAGCTATAAAAACATAAATATGAGCAGTCAGAAAGTTGGCAAAACTTTAATCAGCCAGCAAGCGTGTATTAAAATGTCAAGGTACACAAGGCTCAGTCCCACCACCAACTGATAGCTCTAAAGTCAGAGGGGCGTGATCAGATATGACAATGGAATTGTATGAGCATGAGCATACAAATGAAAGAAGTCTGTTGTCTAAGAAGAAGTAGTCAATGTAGGTATAAGTGTGATGGACATGGGAGAAAAAGGACCTGCCAGAGCTGTCAGTCAGCCAGGACCTGCCAGAGCCGTCAGTCAGCCAGGACCTGCCAGAGCCGTCAGTCAGCCAGGACCTGCCAGAGCCAGAGCCAGTCAGCCAGGAGCTGCCAGAGCCAGTCAGCCAGGACCTGCCAGAGCCATCAGTAGGACCTGCCAGAGCTGTCAGTCAGCCAGGACCTGCCAGAGCCGTCAGTCAGCCAGGACCTGCCGGAGCCGTCAGTCAGCCGGGAGCTGCCAGAGCTGCCTGTCAAGCCGGCGATGCCAGAATTGCCTTTTACTCCGGCGCTGCCGGAGTCGTCTTGCACTCCGGTGCTGCCGGAGTATCCTGTCCATTCGGGACCCATGGCTAGGGTCCCCAGGCCAAGGTCGGCGGCGAGGATCGCCGTTCATAAGAGGCCACGGGGGCGGTTAAAGAAGTGGACAAAAACAAGGGTGAAGTGGGGTCCACGTCCCGCGCCAGAGCCGCCACCGCGGACAGACGCCCACCCAGACCCTCCCCTAGAGTTTTAGGTGGTGTGTCCGGAGTCCGCACCTTGAGGGGGGGGTACTGTCACGTTCCTGACCTTATTTCCCTTGTTTTGTATTTATTTAGTATGGTCAGGGCGTGAGTTGGGGTGGGTTGTCTATGTGTGTTTTTCTATGTTGGGGTTTTGTGTTCGGCCTGGTATGATTCTCAATCAGAGGCAGCTGTCAATCGTTGTCCCTGATTGAGAATCATACTTAGGCAGCCTGGGTTTTCACGTTTGGTTTGTGGGTGTTTGTTTCCTGTGTCAGTGTTTGTGCCACACAGGACTGTTACGGTTAGTTCTTTTGTTATTTTGTATTGTGTCTTGTTTTCGTGGATATTAAAATCATGGAAACTTACCACTCTGCACATTGGTCCTCCGATCCTTCTCGCCTTTTCTCGTCCGAGGAGGAGGAAGAAATAGACTGCCGTTACACTCACTCCAATACATTTTTATAGAAAGTTAACAAAAATAGATAAGATCTTGCTACAATGGAAAGGAAAATACCTGTCTATTTGTYGAAAAATCACCCTGATTAACTCTTTAGTCATATCCCAGTTTAACTATTTGCTTATGGTTTTGCCTACACCTAGTGACCTGCTTTTTAAATTATATGAACAAAAAATATTCAARTTTATTTGGAATGGCAAGCCAGACAAAGTTAAAAGGGCCCATTTATATAAAGAATAGAAATTCGGAGGGCAGAAATGATTAAATATGAATCATTAGACCTCGCACTAAAGGCATCAGTCATACAAAAGTTATACTTAAATCCAAAATGGTTCTCTAGTAAATTGGTAGGAATGTCTCACCCCATGTTCAAGAATGGCTTTTTTCCCTTTATTCAGATTACAACTGCTCACTTTCGGTTGTTTGAAAAGGAAATAATCTCCAAAATATCATTATTTTGTAAACAAGACTTAGAAAGTTGGTTGCAATTTCAGTTTAATCCACCTGAAAAGTCAGAACAAATAATACAACAAATATTGTGGCTAAACTCAAATAAACTAATTTATTTCAAAAAACGTATTTTTCGATAAAAAAAAAAAAGYTAATATTTTTGTAAATGATTTCATAAATAGGACTGCTGGAGTTATATGACACATGCAGCTAACACAGACATATGGAAACGTCTGCTCTACCCAAAATTACAACCAACTAATTGCAGCATTACCACAAAAATGGAAGAGGCAAGTAGAAGGGGGGAAAAGTAAGGAACTTGTCTGTCGGCCCTGCATTAAAGACCATTAATGGTTGAAGAAAATTGTGATAAATAAAAACATATACCAATTTAATTTAAGGACCAAAAAATTGGCAGCTGTGCCATATAAATTGCAAAATAGTTGGGAAGAGATTTTCGATGTACCTATTCCACGGCACATGGTTTATGAATTGACACGCAAACAACGCCGGATTCAAAACTTCACATTTTTCTATTTAAATTACTATACAAAATTATTGCAACCAATAGAATGTTATATATATATATATGGGGATACAATCTTCCCAGCTCTGCAGATTTTGCTGTGAGGAGGAAGAGTCATTAGATCATTTATTTTGGTACTGTCCATATGTAGCTCGTTTTTGGTCACAGGTCCAGGAATGGCTGAAGAATTGCAACATTTACCTAGAACTAATGCTGCAGATAGCAATGCTGGGTGATTTGAAAAGTCATAGTCAATCATAGTTAGCAAAAAAAWWTWTTTTTTATTTACAATCTGTAGAAGCTATGAGAATAGAAAAGTTCTGAACTTTTGTGAAGCATCATAGCACAGTTGAAAAATGTATGGCAAATAGAAATCCAAAAATGGATGGTGTTAAGAGATAGATGGGAGGGGTTGAATGGAGCTGAAGGGTGGGACTAATAACAAGATAACCAATGTAAAACATACGGGGTCTGTAAAATGTATATAGGTTCAGAAATGTTGTGAAATAGCACAGTTACAAATAGAAATCAAACTGGAGGGACATCAGAAATAGAGGAAGGACTAAAAACAAACAAAATATAACTATTGTAAAATAGATTATGTCTGTAAAATGTGTATAATACGTATAAACTGAAGCTAGAAGCCTAAGTGTTATTGTTTATTAGTTTACTCCAATTGGGAGAGGGGTGGTAGGGTTTGCGGGGAATAATAAATATCWATTTTTTTTTTTAAGTATGTATGTTTACAGCTGAAGTCGGAAGTTTACATACACTTAGGTTGGAGTCATTAAAACTCGTTTTTCAACCACTCAACAAATTTCTTGTTAACAAACTATAGTTTTGGCAAGTCGGTTAGGACATCTACTTTTTGCATGACACAAGTAACTTTTCCAACAACTGTTTACAGACAGATTATTTCACTTATAATTCACTGTATCACAATTCCAGTGGTCAGAAGTTTACATACACTAAGTTGACTGTGCTTTAAACAGCTTGGAAAATTCCAGAAGATGATGTCATGGCTTAGAAGCTTCTGATAGGCTAATTGACTCATTTGAGTCAATTGGAGGTGTACCTGTGATGTATTTCAAGCCTACCTTCAAACTCAGTGTCTCTTTGCTTGACATCATGTGAAATCAAAAGAAATCAGCCAAGACCTCAGAGAAAAATTGTAGACCTCCACAAGCCTGGTTCATCCTTGGGAGCAATTTCCAATGCCTGAAGTTACCATGTTCATCCGTACAAAATAGTAACGCAAGTATAAACACCTATGGGATCACACGACCTCTCCCGCTCGGAGGGACGCGTTCGGTCTCCTAGAGATGAACGTTACTTGGTGCAGGAAATTCAATCCAAGAACGAACAGCCAAAGGACCTGTTGGAAGATAGCTTGGAGGCAAACAGTACAAAAATTGTCTATATGCCCGGCTTCTTAAAAACAAGTCTTATATCGACATAACCTGAAAGGCCGCTCAGCAAGGGATAGAAGCCACTCGCTTCCACAACCGCCATGAAAAAAAAGCCAGACTTACGGTTTGCAACTGCACATGGGACACAAGGACTCGTACTTTTTTTGGCAGACAATGTTCCTCTCGTCTGGACCTTGAAGACAGAAATAGAACTTGTTTGCAAAGTTGACCATCGATTATGTTTTGCGACGGGAAACAAAGGGGAGGCTGCAAGCCAAAGAACCACTTTCCCAACCGATTGAAGACGGGGGTGGCAGCATCAGGCATTACTTCACAAATAGATGGCATCATGAGGGCAGGAAAATTTGATGTGGAATATATTGAAGCCACATCTCAAACATAGTCAGGAATGTTAAAGCTTGGTCGCAAATGGTCTTCCTAATAGGTACAATAACCTCCAAGCATACTTCCAAAGTTTGTGGTAATAAATGCGCTTAAGGACAACAAATCAAGGTTATTGGAGTGGCCCTATCACAAGCCCTGACCTCAATTCCTATGAAAATTTGGTGGCAAACTGAACAGAAGCGGTGTGCGAGCAAGGAGCCTACAAACCTGACTCAGTTACACCAGCTCTGTCAGGAGGAATGCGGCCAAAATTCTCACCCAGACTTGATTGTAGGAAGCTTGTGAAGCGATACTCGAAACCGTTTGACCAAGTTAGACCATTTAAAGGCAATGCTATTCAAATACTAAATTGAGTGTATGTAAACTTCTGACCCACTGGAATGTGATGAAAGAAATCAAAATACTGAAATAATCGATCTCTCTGATATTATTCTTACATCTTCACATTCTTAAAATAAAGTGGTGATCCTAACTGAACCTAATCTTACTAGGTATTAAATGTCAGGAATTGCTGAAATACGTGAGTTTAAATGTATTTTGGCCTAAGTGTGTTGTAAACTTTCCGAACTACAACTGTGTATGTGTATACGTATGATATGTTTATGCTATACATATAATATATATATATATGTATATTATATACTATAATATATATATATATCTATATATGTATGTACTGTATGTATCTATGTATATATATATTTACCCCAAAAATATATTGGGGATTGGAAATGATGCAGACAATTACATTGATGGAAGCAACAATTTTCCCGCAATATTAAAGCTGATCCACCCCTAAAAAAAAAGAAAATGGAAGTGTACTCCCTGTCGACTGCCCTAGAAAATTAGGTTGATGAGTCATACTTTGGAAAGAAAGGAAATGAATGTAGCTTTTTAAATGTAAGCAGAACCTGACATACATGAAAAAWTAACAAAACAAAACAATGACAAAATAAATAGAATTATATATTATATGAATAGAGGCTTACTATTTCAGCGAACAATGAGGAAAATGTATGTATAATGCAAATAAAATAACAGGAGGCTACCTATCAAACACTGCACTGCAGAAAGGCTACATATCAATCTCGTTGCTGCAGTCAGTCTGGGGGAGCAGTTTCCTTCAAGTTCTTGTTGATGAAGTCAATTGCAGCGGTCGGGTCGTTGAACTTGTGAAGAGCTCCGCTTGGTAGTGTGATCCTGCGCTCGSCTGGGAAGAAGAGGCAAAACTTGACTCCTGTACAGTTGTGCAGAAGCCGCTTTGCGTTACCACACGCCACTCGTTTGAATGATCTTTAAACTTATTGTCCATGCAGCGTTTTTTTTTTTTTAGAGGTGTAAAGAAATCCGCGGCAAAGTGCTTGACTCTCACAGACGTCACATCATGAAAGAACACAAGACCAGTCCTTCTACAACATTGTCAGTAGCCTTGGCCTTGACTTATTATTGCGTAGCTATAAAATTTTGCAGAGATAAAATGTCGCCCAAAGTAGCAATTTAGAGTTTAAATAAACTACCCTACGTTATCAGAAATTCTAGGCCTATTAATTTAGGTGGTGGTTAACTGACAGTTAGCCCTGGCACATTCTTCTACAGTAAGATAATTTCAAAACACATTGAACTGGATAATGATGGTCTAGATTGAAACCGCTTGTATTTCGCACTTGTAGATTTTCAGATGACCTGCAGCAATGCAGATGTTAAAAAAAAAGAAGTATATTCACTCCTCAAAAGATGGATCTAGGCTATTACCAACACCCAGTGTGTTGCAGTCACTCAGACGTCATCTATGAATCTTCCCTTTTTAGGACTGGGGATGTGACCCAGATCCCATCTCTAGCACCATCACAACCCCCAAAGAACAGATGGTGCTTAACACTCAGTGGCATTTCCGAGGAAATACCCCACAGGCAGTCTCAGCTCAGTCTGAGACTGCAGTACAGTGAGTATGCTGAAATTATTATAATGTAGTCTTCATTGAATTAAACTAGTGGTTTCTGCCACCGTGATGCCATTGTCATACCGTACCTCAGCTTCTTCGATGGCCCCACGTTGTGTGTTCTGATCTGGAACACGTCTGTCTTCATTTTTTTTTCAAATGCCGTTCGGCTTCCGTAACGTGAGAAGAGATAGATAGTATGAGCAAAAGGGAAAGACGGGCTACAAGATAAATAGGGATTAAAGATAGATCTGGTAAATTGGAGCTTCTGATAGATCAGCTTAGTGTGTGGCACAATGATGGTCTCATGCCAGATTGGTTGAGTGGCAGAATCCCAATATGCTGTTGTCCTCTCTTAAATATCAATGGTAACACTTTCTTTGGCATGAGTGAACTTGAATGTATTGGACATGACACCTCATAACAAGTCTTATGTCATATTTATGCCACTGCATATAAATGTCATAAGAACGATCAAATTAGGTGTTACCTGAAAGACAATACTATTCAGTATCTGATTCAGTGGGCTTTGGATAGAGGCCTAATATGTTGTCTCTGTCACAGGGTGGTAGAATTGGACACCTGACCAGAGCCAGTCTGGGGTTTTGGCATGAGGCTACCCCCTCCTCTGACAGTGACAGATGGCTAGTGTCTCTGTGGAAGGTCTTCCACTGCCAGCTGTGGTGAATCAGATACGATAGACTCCAACAATGGAGAATATACCTGCCATTTTCATTGACACACATATATCTCAATGCTCCCCTTTTGGCAATTATGGTCAATATTCAAATCTATGTGACAATTCCAAGGCTGCCCTCCCTAATTAAAGGGGCAAAATGCATCAATAACATTTCCGCCACTAAATGACTGTCCAACAAGTTCGCCCTGTCTGTGTCTAAAATGAACCTTCAAAATAAATGGCGGACTGACATTGACCGAACAAATCAACCCCAACTCAAACTTTGGAATTCATGCCATTTGAGCAGTTATCCCCACAATTCCATTAGAATTCCAAAATGTTGCATTTCTCTCTGCCTTGATTGTTCCAATCCCACAGACCTGTTCAAAACTAGGGCCACCACTTACATGTGTCATGATGCAAATGTTAATTGATCATTCCGTATTACAAGTAGGACATATAAAGGCTATATCTGAGTAAGGTGAAACTTTACTCATCCTCGGTAGTAATGATGGTAATGATAATTAAAGCTATATGTCACAACTATTTGTAATTAATTACATATTGACATTTGGACATATACTGCACACTACATGACCAAAAGTATGTGGACACCTGCTCGTCGAACATCTCATTCCAATATCATGGGCATTAATATGGAGTTGGTCTCCCATTTGCCGCTATAACAGCCTCCCCTCTTCTGGGAAGGCTTTCCACTAGATGTAGGAACATTTCTGCGGGGACTTGCTTCCATTCAGCCACAAGAGCATTACTGACGTCGGGCACTGATGTTGGGCGATTAGGCCTGGCTCGCAGTCGGCGTTCCAATTCATCCTAAAGGTGTTTGATGGGGTTGAGGTCATGGCTCTGTGCAGGCCAATCAAGTTCTTCCACACCGATCTCGACAAACGATTTCTGTATGGACCTCGCTTTGTGCACGGGGGCATTGTCCTGCTGAAACAGGAAAGGGCCTTCTCCAAAATGTTGCCAAAAAGTTTGAAGCACAGAATTGACAAGAATGTCATTGTATGCTGTAACGCTAAGATTTCCCTTCACTGAAACTAAGGGGCCTAGCCTGAACCATGAAAAACAGCCCCAGGCCATTATTCCTCCTCCACCAAACTTTACAGTTGGCACTATGCATTGGGGTAGGTAGCATTTTCCTGGCATCCTCAACCCAGATTCATCCGTCAGACTGCCATATGGTGAAGCGTGATTCATCACTCCATAGAATACGTTTCCACTGCTCAAGAGTCCAATGGCTGCGAGCTTTACTCCACTCCAGCCGACGCTTGGCATTGCGCATGGTGATCTTAGGCTTGTGTGTGGCTACTCGGCCATGGAAACCCATTTCATGAAGCTCCCGACGAACAGTTCTTGTGCTGACGTTGCTTGCAGAGGCAATTTGGAACTTGCTATTGAGTGTTACAACCGAGGGCCGGTGATTTTTACACGCTACGCACTTCAGCGCTTGTGTGGCCTACCACTTTGCGGCCGAGCTGTTGTTGCTCCTAGACGTTTTCACTTCACAATAACAGCACTTACAGTTAACCGGGGCAGCTCTAGCAGGGCAAAAATTTCACCAACCAACTTGTTGGCAAGGTGGCATCCCATGACGGTGCAACGTTAAAAGTCACTGAGCTCTTCAGTAAGGCCATTCTACTGCCAATGTTTGTCAGTGGAGATTGCATGGTTGTGTGCTCAATTTGTGGCAGAAATAGCCGACTCCACAAATTTGAAGGGGTGTCCACATACTCTTGTATATATAGTGTAAAACATTCATATGTATTTATGTATACAGTATCTACTGTATGTACATCTGTGTATATCATATGTTACATACTGAGTCAATGTGTCTTATGTGAAGGGGAGAATGACCTGAATGTCAGGTTGAATGACAAGGTGTAGCCAAGTGTACTATAGATTAGGGACAGTATATTGTATATGTGTAACTCTATCTGCGTGCCCATGGGTGTGTAGTGATAAAGAGAGCCTGCGACTTGCATGATAACAGTCCCTGTGCAGGTCCTCATATTACCAACACAGATGAAGTGTGTTATATAGAAATGACATCGTGGTCTTTTTTCATTTGCTCTAATTGAAAAGAAGACCGGCCATGTCACGTAGTTCCTCCTCGCTCCAGATACGCTGCGTGTCCATTATGTAGCTGTATAGAAGAATGCATTCTGTACTCTAGCCAGGCCTCCATCAAATGCATTAGGAGATTAGCCTCCTCTCGTTATGGATCATATCCATCAAGCAATATCATTTCCATTACCTCCTGGTAAACGTTATGAGGCCAGCTAACGTGATCAGACTTATCTCTTCAGTAGGTCATATGATTGAGTGTAGTCTGGCCCAGGAGTGTGAAGGTGAACGGAAAGGCTCTGGAGCAACGAACCGCCCTTGCTGTCTCTGCCTGGCCGGTTCCCCTCTCGCCACTGGGATTCTCTGCCTCTAACCCTATTACAGGGGCTGAGTCACTGGCTTACTGGTGCTCTTTCATGCCGTCCCTAGGAGGGGTGCGTCACTTGAGTGGGTTGAGTCACTGACGTGATCTTCCTGTCTGGGTTGGCGCCCCCCCTTGGTTTGTGCTGTGGTGGAGATCTTTGTGGGCTATACTCGGCCTTGTCTCAGGATTGTAAGTTGGTGGTTGAAGATATCCCTCTAGTGGTGCGGGGGCTGTGCTTTGGCAAAGTGGGTGGGGTTATATCCTTCCTGTTTGGCCCTGTCCGGGGGTATCATCGGATGGGGTCACAGTGTCTCCTGACCCCTCCTGTCTCAGCCTCCAGTATTTATGCTGCAGTAGTTTATGTGTCGGGGGGCTAGGGTCAGTTGGTTATATCTGGAGTACTTCTCCTGTCTTATCCGGTGTCCTGTGTGAATTTAAGTATGCTCTCTCTATTTCTCTCCTTCTCTCTTTCTTTCTCTCTCTCGGAGGACCTGAGCCCTAGAACCATGCGTCAGGACTACCGGGCATGATGACTCCTTGCTGTCCCCAGTCCACCTGGCCTTGCTGCTGTTCCAGTTTCAACTGTTCTGCCTGTGGCTATGGAACCCTGACCTGTCCACCGGACGTGCTACTCCTGATTATTATTTGACCATGCTGGTCATTTATGAACATTTGAACATCTTGGCCATGTTCTGTTATAATCTCCACCCGGCACAGCCAGAAGAGGACTGGCCACCCCTCATAGCCTGGTTCCTCTCTGGGTTTCTTCCTAGGTTTTGGCCTTTCTAGGGAGTTTTTCCTAGTCACCGTGCTTCTACACCTGCATTGCTTGCTGTTTGGGTTTTTAGGCTGGGTTTCTGTACAGCACTTCGAGATATTAGCTGATGTACGAAGGGCTATATAAAATAAACTTGATTTGATTTGATCAGTAGCTTTTTGTGACAATTGTACTGATTTGATAGTTGACAGAACAGCATCGCTTCGTCAGTTTATATGAGGCTCGTGAGTTTAAAGTTACAGGAATGCACTCCTGTACAGCCCTCATACCCGCAATGCAACACAACAAAGGAAGTAATTATACTGTAATAAATAATCATCCTTAGGTAGATAAAAATACCTATTTTCTGTGCTGGAGAATTAGAATGAAATGCAAAGGGTTAACAATTGGCAAAGAAAACATTATTTTCTGCCCAAATTCCACATTGTACATCCCATTTGCAACACCCAAACATGCATTGTACGTTCATGAATTAGGATTAAAAACATATGCCATACATACCTTGAAAGGTGTCACTGAATTACAATATACGTATCTCATTCAATAATATGAATAAATGAATACTAAATATAAAACATATTGACAGAGCATTTTGAGTTCAATATTATGTTTATACGATTATATGGAACATGATTGGGGGTGTGTCCTTTTATAACCCTGACCCTTTGTGAGTCAGTAGTTCATTATAGTAAGTTATATATTCCAGTATTTATTTTCAGTAATACTACAAAGCTGACATATGATATATGCATCAGCTGAACATTGGGCCTGATCCATCTCTATGGTAAAAGTCAGATCATAAGAACTGGCAGGATTCAATCATTGAGAGATGGCGCAGTTAGGAGCATTACGTTTCCTTCCATAGAGGGCTTCCAGGGAGCGAATCTGCCGTGAGTGAATCAATGCCTGGCTTCAAGCCAACTGAGACTCTTTTTCATTTCAGAGCTGGATTTATGTGCATCTCTCTCTCTCTCTCTCTCTCTCTCTCTCTCTCTCTCTCTCTCGCTTTCCTCTCTATGCGTCTGCGTGATGCTCTTCACGGTTTCGTCTTCTGCGTCTCTCACCTGGTCTACACTCTCTCACTCTGCACATCTCTCGTACTCGCTTCTCTCGTCTGCTTCTCTCTCGTCGTCTTCTCGTCTGTCTTCTCTCGTCGCTCTCTGGCTCTCTGACTGCGCTCGAAACAGACAGGGACGAAGATGCAAGCACGTCGCACTCATCGCGTATCATATGGCTTGTGTTTGTTTAGTACCGCCAGCACGTCTGTGTTCTGGGGGGGGGGGGGGGGGGAGAGTTGACACGTGTCTGCTGTCACTGTAGATGCGTTTATCTGTTGTCACTTTGTGTTTATGTGTGTGACTAAGGTAGGTTTCATTTAGTAGATTTGTTGGTTTTGCTGCCTAAGCTGTAACTCAGTGTAAGTGCTTTCTATAATGACTTGAATTTGGTGTGATTACATTTCATTGCTCTTTTTTTATGCAAACAATATGAACCTGTAGTGTTATAGGCTCCAAAGGACTTTCTTTGGAATATTATGTCCTGCAATGGGTCTTCTTCCTTTAGCAGGCTTCATTAGGGTTCTTTCTATTCTACGCCATTAATAACTGATGGTACAGGACATAGTAAATGGGTAATGTAACCAAGGGGTTTAGGTCAAACCCCCTAGCCAGTCAGCAGAATTATGTAACATGCAGGTCATGGTTAATAGTGTATGTACAGGGTAAACACGAGGAGCTGTAAATAGAAGTCACTGGTAAATACTGCATGACATTGGGTACTTTGATTGTACAGCCTCATAAATGATACAAAATGGGGCCTTGTTCTATTCCTCTGGATGGAGGACCCCAGCACTGCCTCAGCCCTAAGAGTTGATACGAGTCCATGGAGGAGCAGTTCATTAGGTTCAGTAAAATATAAAGAAAAGTGAGAAAACTATCCCAGAGAAGGGGGGGGGGGTGTGCGTGCGTGCGTCATACCAGCACAGTCGTGAAGAAGGGGCGAAAGCCATCTCCCCCCTCAGGAGGTTGAAAAGATTTGGCGTGGCGCCTCAGATCTTCAAAAGGTTTTACAGCTGCACCATTGAGCACATCTTGAACATCTGCAGCACCTTCATCAACCCTACTTCCCATGGCTATGCATTTTATCTAACTACCTTGTACCCCTGCACATTGACCCAGCACCGGTACTCCTTAGCCTTGTTATTGTTATTTATTGTCTTACTATTTTCTATTTTTATTAGCACGTTGTCTTGCTTTTTAACTCTGCATTGTTGGGAAAGGACTCGTAGGTAAGCATTTCACAATAAAGTCTACACCTGTTGTTATTCCAGGTGTAGGTGAATACCGATTTGATTGTGTTGAATGTTGAGAGAGAGAGAGAAGAGAAGAGAGGAGAGAGAGAGAGAGAGAGAGAGAGAGAGAGAGAAAGAGAAGGAGAGAGAGAGAAGAGAGAGAGAGAGAGAGAGAGAGAGCAGAGAGAGAGAAGAGAGAGAGAGAAGAGAGAAAGAGAAAGAGAGAGAGAGGAGAGGAAAAATATCTCGGCATGACCAATCGAAGCTTGAGCTTCGTTCGATCGAGGAGACGGACGAGAGGAGCCTGACGAGAGAGAACGAGCGAGAGAGAATACCCGAGAACAGAGAGAGATAGACAGACGGAGCAAAGCTCTTCATGAGGGAAATGACCGCGGAGAGGGGGAGATGAGAGATGGGGCGAGAGATGAGGCAGCAATGACGAGAGGATCGAAGACCGAGAGGAGCGAATAGCTCTTCATAGATAGAGGAGAAAGTAGCACCTGAGCAGAAACTAGTGAAGCAAGTTAAAGTACGAGCAAGGAGTACAGCGAATGAGAAGTCCCTTAAAAAAAAACTTGATCAGAAGCAGTAGCACAATTGCCTGGGGCTAGGTACAAGAGAGACCGATGAAACATGCTACACATGAGAGAGACCCTGACATAAATCAGACTAATACATAGTAAAAAGGGGCAGCAAGAGTTTACGATACGGCCGCCACTGCTGCGGATAATGTATGACCTTGATGAACTGCTGAATTAGATAGAAGGCCGCCAGGCTCGCTGTTCTAAGTGTGACGAATAAAGTGGCTCTACTTCTGGTGGGCAGCAAGTACGAGGACAGCGCTGGTGCTCGTGTGTGTGTGTGGTGTCAGGCATGTGGTGGTGGACGTGTGTGTGGTGTGAGTGTTGTTATGTACCAAAGTCAGCACGAGATGCGCAGCCCATGTGTGCTCTATAAGTGGCGGCAGCGTTGCATCGCCTGTTGTGTCGTGCTGTGTGTGTGTAACGCAGCAATCATTAACGAGACATGCGACGGCTGCATGTGCTTTGTGGAAATCATCGATGAGGCAGCAAGTTTGTGTGTGTTGACACCGTCGGACGGAATGTCGCGACTCATTGTGTGTGATGTGTGTGTGTGTGTGTGTGTGTCTGTGTGTGTCTGTGTCTGTCTGTGTCTGTGTCTGTCTGTGTCTGTGTGTGCGCCTGGTCTCAGTCCTTGTTCCTGTCCCCTGCATAGCCCCAGTTCTACGCCAACCTTTCCTCCTAACCCTGGACCTAGGCCCTGGCCCCTGCCGGGCTCCAAGCACCTGTCTGCCTCTAAGTCTCTGTTGGGCTCCATTCATGTGGAACACACTGAGCTTTCATCCAGGGACAATCACAGAGGGATCCCCAGACAGGCCCTACAACAACACAGTAGAGCCCAGCTTGGCTTAAGAAATACAACTCAGCCCCACTTCAGAATACAGCGAATCAAATCAAATTTTATTTGTCACATACACATGGTTAGCAGATGTTAATGCGAGTGTAGCGAAATACTTGTGCTTCTAGTTCCGACAGTGCAGTAATATCCAACAAGTAATCTAACAATTCCCCAACAACTACCTAACACACACAAATCTAAAGGGGTGAATGAGAATATGTACATGTAAGTATATGGCTGGACGCTCGCGTAGGCGAGGTGCAATAGATGGTATAAAATACAGTATATACATGTGATATGAGTAATGTAAGATATACGTAAACATTATCAAAGTGGCATTATTGTATAAAGTGACTGGTGATCCATTTATTAAAGTGGCCAGTGATTGTGAGTGTGAGTGATCGCAGTGAGTGATAGCAGCTTAGAACTAGAGTACCTTACAGACTTACCTGAACTATGTAGAGATACTGTCTTGCCCCAGCTGTGGTACTTAACCTCATAGCCATCGGATGAGTTCATGTGGTAGGTCATCAGCTCATTGTGGCAGCATAGTCCACCTGCTTGGCCTCGGTCTTTTCTTTCTTTCAGCCGATCCCTTCTTCTTCTGCTTCTTCATGTTTTTTTTTCTTCTCCCTCCTGATCTTCCAAGAGGGGCTCCTCATCCCTTCTTCCCTCCATCTTTGGACTTCTTGTCTTTGGACCCCATCTCCTCCTCTCCTCTTCTCTTCTTTAACTTCTCCATCAGTCATGTCCTCTTCTTTGGATTTCTTCTTGGGTTTGGTTTTGGTGGTGTCATTATTGTTCTGCTCGTCATCCCCCTCTTCATCGCCTGCTTTCTTTCTTTGTCTTATTTTTTTCTTCTCTTTTACCTTATTGTGGCTTTCCCCATTTTTTTCTCTCCCTTCCTCTGGTGCCTCCTCTGACTCTCAAATCACTCCTCTGGGCTCTTCTCCCCGTTTGGCTTGGCGTCTCTGTTGGTATCAAACTTGCTTTTACCTTTCGGTTTTGGCTCCTTTTCCTCCACGTTGTCATCAACCTCTTCAGTTTCCTCCGTTCCTCTGCATCTTTTATTCATCCGCTTTCCTGGCCTTCAGTTTCATAAGAGCTTCCTTGAGTTTCGAGAGCTGTCAGACAATTAATTTGACCCGTGGCAGCGAGCCGTGTTGGGGCCCCTGGGTACACTAGACTGGACAGGCCGGCTGTCAGYTGTGTGGATGTGCTTGAGGAGGAGGCTGGGGCCACATGGAGCTCTGCCTGGCCAGGAGCACTCCTCCTGGGGCAGGGCCGCCGACACGCTCTGCTCATGAAAAATGACTGGCCCCACGGGAATCATGTGACCCACAGGAGAAAGCCTTGTGGAAAAGGTTGCCTTGCCGAGATAACTTATCCTCTTTGCCCCGCGCGGTGTTCTCCATCATGTCAGGATCGCTTCACGGGCCATGTCGTCACGATTTTACAGAGGCGCACACACAAGCGCACACGCACAGATACGCTTGCACACACATACACACACTAACACACACACAACTCATCACCTCCTAACACGCCTGGACACATATCATCCATGATCATGTACAACTGCAGGACATGATTGAGCCTACTAGTGTGTATTGAACTCATATTGGTCCCAAGGCCTTCTGAAACCTGCAGCTAGTCTACAGTCACAAACTAAGAGTCCAGCTCCAAGGTTTATGCCCAGAGCTTGCATGTTGTCCAAATAAATGATTATCTTGTGTTGRTGCTGCTATTGATCCACTTTGTTAGCAAATAGTTACGTCTGTGTTCAGAATAGGGATGTTTCATTTTATTAGGATATGTTTGTATGTACTGTATGTAAGATACATACATCAGCAGGAATGTAAAAATATAATGTKCTAGAATCTCAATAACACTTACAGTATCTGACAACCATCAACCATAAAGTAAAAGTAAAACTTAAAATCAATCCAGCTCGTATAAATCCAGATGTGTTTTTTTTTTTTTACTAAAGGAAACAGGATTTCATGCTAATTAACAACCTTTTGTATTTTCGGMTAACACCCCTTATAATGCATTATAAGCTCATTTAATAACACCTTATGAGCTGTTCATAAACATCTATATCMCCAACCATAGAGTATTATGCCCAAGTTGCATAATGCCTTATAAAGCAAAGTGTTATAATMAAGCAATAAGGCACGAGGAGGTGTGGTATATATACWCAAGGATACAGGCAAAGAAATACATAATCTAATCCTCAATAAAATTCTTAGCGCCATTAGTACTGTAGTGCACGTTGATATCCCTTGTTCTATGAATGCAAAACAAATGGAAAGTACAGCAAAACCTCATGACGAGAGGTTTTAGGAGAACGGGAACCTCAGATCATTTATTATTTTGTAATCAAATTCATGTGCAAATGTATACATATCTGCACCTGATACCTGATCATCTAGGCACGAGGCGCTCAGGGGGAGGTGGTCTTAAGGAAGGGGATTGGAAAGGGGGGAAGAGTTCTGGCATATAACTTTTCATATCTCTATCATCAACTCTCTGATACCCAATACACAAATGACTGCAAATAGTCAAGTCTTGTCTGAGCGGTTAACCGGAAGGGCATATCTAAAAATAGCTACATATCGGAACACATCTTAACTCATTTTAGCACTTGAATACAACCCCAAGTAGGCCTATATCGTAAGAAAGCGTCATACCCAATCACATGACAAGCAGGTAAGAAAGAGATTGTTTGTTTCACGACTTACCTCTTCATCCATACCTTCTCACCTGCTGATCGTCATAATCATTGTGACAACCTGCATCCGCAGACCTGGATGTGCTCACTGCTCACCTGTATCTCGACCCGATGTCTTCATTTTTCCCCCTGTTCTTTCTCTTGGTAACCATGCTGACTTCTCAGAATCTTCATGAGGTCAACCACCAATACGCTGCTCTCGTTATAGACCATGTCACCTCGTTAAATAAGCATGAGAACATCATTCAGCGGGAATTGAATTTGGACTTGATTAGAACAAGTGAAAACAGAGGTGCTGTGAACGGTACTGTAAGGGGAGAGATACAGTCATTTAAGTTTACTTGGTGAGGATTCAGACATGTTGATTGTGTTGAATCAATTCTGAGGGAACACTGCTGTGACTCCTGCTGCCTGCGCTTTTGTGTGTTTTGGGCAGAAATTTACCYTTGAAGACTATACAGAGCTTGCTTGATACATTGTGTAGCCTATATAAGACCTGTGTGGAAAAACTGAAATACACACGTTCAAATATGCTTTCTTGCTGCACAAGAAATGTTTTTGACACATTTTTTAGGCCTACCAGGTACATTTGAACATCCATTAGTGGTTCTGACGGTTCAGCAGTTTCAGCATGGTTAAAAGTTTCTGACTTAAAGCCCAGATGCTAGGCCTGTGAAATGCATTAGGCCTTCAGAAAGTATTCTTACACCTTGACTTTTGCCACAAAGTGAGATTAAAATTGATTTAATTGCAATTTTTTGTCACCGATCTACACAAAATACTTTAATGTCAGTTTAAGAAACATTTGTACATTTGTAAAAATAAAAAATTCTTTAAAAAACGAATATCTTTCACAGCCCTGAGTCAATATATTTTATAATCGCCTTTGGCAGGGATTATAGCTGTGAGTCTTTCTGGATACTTTCTGGGTAATTCTCTAAGAGCTTTCCACACCTGGATTGTGCAACATTTGCCAATAATTATTTTTCAAATTTCTTCAAGCTCTGTCAAATTGGTTGTTGATCATTGCTAGACAACCCTTTTCGGGTCTTGCCATTAGATTTTAAAGCAGATTTAAGTCAAAACTGTAACTCGGCCACTCACTGTCTTCTTGGTATGCAAGTCCAGTGTAGATTTGGCTTTGTGTTTTAGGTGAATTCATCTCCCAGTGTCTGGTGTAAATCAGACTGAACCAGGTTTTCCTCTAGGATTTTGCCTGTGCTCAGCTGCATTCTATCACATCACCTATGAGTTTAATTGATTTATCTGTGTTATGTATACAAAATTACTTTATACATGATACCTGTGTTGGGGTCCCAATACCTCATATATAGTGACATGGTCTTTCTCAGATTTCACTGCCATGACAGGAGAATGTGGGTGTACTACTATTTCACCTATACAAGCTATGGTATCTGGTGACTCAGTGGGATTCAAGGGGCTCAAGGGGCTGCAGAGCAGCAGTAGCAGCCTTGCTTAAGTGATTCAGTGAGCGGATAGGACACTGACACTGCCGTCTGTTTAATTATTGAGGCGCTGACAGTAGCTTTGCTTAAGGAGCTAATTGGAGCAGACAAACCAGAGGCCAGCTGACCTGAAACGAGACGGTAAATTGGTCATGTGGTTGTGGTCCATCCATATATAGGGTTGTGGTCATTAGTCACCAAACGGAAGAAGACTGACTGTCATTTTCCGTTTCTGTTGCAAAACATTTTGAAACGCTTTCTGTTGTGTCCCCGAATGAACATGGCCCCGATTTACTCATTAGCTGCAGACAAAATACTTGACTTCAGATGACAAGATTGAATTCACTGTCYTTCATTGGGAAATATTGCATTTTCCTGTCATGTTCAATTTCACTCACTTGAAAAAGTATCCAAATACTGTAATGTATTCAATTCCATGCAGTGCTATTCTGAATTTCTCACTTGCAGTGTTAGTACAGTAGATTTGTTGGGTTGTGTGGTGATTGGTGGGTATAGTTTGGACTAAAATGATTGGTTGTTGTATGCCTGACCCAAATCCACATTTCTTCGTAGATCAGACGTCTATATATAGAAAGTAAATGATCAGGACAAGCAGAAAATCCAAACATGTTTATTTACAAACACAATATAAAGAATGACCCAGAATGTAGGTTTCATATCACTGTTCAAACTGTAATAATTCCATCCAAGCTCTAATAATGCCATCCTTTCATTTTCGGACTGATTCTTCGACCTAGTTCTTTTTGACTCTATAAAATGATGACCTTTTGTGATTCTGAGACCTAAACTTGAATATGCTCATACGGATAACTTATTTTGTGCATTGTGTCTTTTACACACAACCCGCGTGACTGTGAATTACAAGCCCAAGAAACAATCCTCCAAAGACTTTAGGAGTGATCATGGAAGATCATGGGAATTTGGGGCGTTACGAAAATCAAAAGGCATTGCACAGCATGTACAGAAGAATGATCCTATGTTTCCAGTTCAGTCATGTTCCTCCACTCTGGCACAGTTAAACACCACAAATACTACTAGAAACAAACATACAGCATTCCAAGGCTGAGATTCATGATGCTTTCCAAGGTTACAACTTTGTCACATTGCAAAAAGGGAAATGACACGATGCGGTGATAATACTGATGACAAAAATCATATCATTTCAAAAGGAAGCGATATTAGTAATTCCTTTCCATCATCTGTAAAAAAACAAAAAAGTGCCTCTGTCGATCAGTCCTCTTTTAAAATCCATTCAAGGTTGATATAAGGTTTCAGGTAGCCTAGCGGTAAGAGAATTGGGCCAGTAACCAAAAGGTTGTTCTGCCCTTGAGCAAGGCAGTTAACCCCCCACAACAACAGCTCCCTGGGTGCCCAATGTGGCCGCCCCCTGCACCTCTCCGATTCAGAAGGGTCGGGTTAAAAGCGAAAGTCAAGTTTCGGTTGGGCCTTGTGTGCAATTGATGATAAACGTAATATCATTCGAATTAAACTCATCTCTCCCAATGATCCGTGAGCTTTAGCAGAAGCTGATGGTTGTAAACATGTGTTGGTGGCGGGCACACACAGAACAGAGATTATAGTAGAATCATGCACGGCATCACATGAGTATACAAATAGCATTATATCTTACAGGAATTATATTATATTTCGTCATTTCAACAGCAGAAGTGAACCTCTTCTCGTCATGGTTATTAAGGTGAGTCAGCAGACAGTGGGAACAGGAGTTTGTTTGATACAAACGTCCATTAGATACGCAATTCAGGGGTGAACTGCATATCTGAGAGAGGATTTGTACATTTATATCGTAAGGCAGCATGGTTTTAAGACATGGATGACAGAGGGAAATCAGATTGGTCAACAGTGCCCAATAACTAGTGTTTTTCTGACTATGTGGCCTACTATGGTGGTGGTAATTATAAAATATGAATCATCTCACCTTTGTCCAAAAACAGCAAGCAAATAAAACACAACCATTTCACATCAGAAATATCCAAGGATGTCTTCCGGTGTTTGGCTAGTTAGTTGTACAGAAGGAAGTGGACCTGTGAAAAAGGTCCTCTCAGGTCAGGAGTGTTAACAGTGTTTTATAAGAAATATTTACCCATATAAAACAGTTGAATGTAGCTGGACAACTGAAGGTTAAACAGTTGGATCTTTGAACATTTTCTTTTGGATTCGCTCAACGTCAATAGTGTTCAGGATTTTTACACGGACATAAATAAAAGCTGCCACACCTACAGAGTGTCTGAGAAAGAGAGCACGGGGGGGGGATCATAACACAGGAAGCGGCAAAGAGAAAGTACAGGAGGAAGAGAGGGACACACAGAGTGGCCTTATTTCAGTGTAAATAGTTGTGCAACATGTCAAGTTCAAACCTCTGTACAGCAGTACCACCGAGCCACTAAGATTTCACAGAAACGACATCACTAGGAAAGATCACTTCACATTAGAACAAGCAACCTACAGAATCAGAGATACCAGCGGCCATTGGAGTTGCTTATTCAGCAAGAGAGTAAGAAACACATCAAGATAAATTATAGTGTTGGCATAAAAGCAAGCAGCCTTCAACACATGGAGCTAGTGTAAAAAGCACAAATATACGGTGTGAGCTCAAAAGGCCATCTCTCGTCAACTGTAAGAAAACCATTGTATCTAAATTAAGATATGCAAAATGATGATAAATTAAGAACCGAGACAAAAACAGGAGTAAATGGTGACTTCCCACGATGCATTACAGTGTGGGCGTGGCTCTGGTGCACGATCATGTGCAAGGTCCTGAGTGTACATTGAGGATACCTCGCGTGTGCATGTGCATGAAGTTAAAGATCTCGTGGGGCATGGCGTGGAACCCGGGGCGGGGCTTGACGTTGTCATAGTAATGGTGTGTGATGAAAATGCCCGAGGGGTTCATGGGAAACGCCCAGAAGCCATAGAGGTGGACCTCCTCGCACAGTTCCATGGCGGCGGTGACTAGCATCAGGCCGCTGCTGAGGCGTTTGGCGCGGACACCCTGGACAGTCCAGAAGCGCTGGACGTTGAGCAGGTACTGGGGGTGGAAGAAGAACACACCCCTCTGGGAGTCAAAGTCGTCCAGCATGTACTTGACCCGGAAGGAGACGTCAGTGTTACGCGTGTTGTAGAAGGCGGGTAGGACCACTGACGAGTTCTCGTAGTTCTGAAGAACCTCGTAAAATGGTCGCCGCCACTTCTCTAGCTTCTGGAATCTGGTGGTGGAGGAGAGGAGAGGGATTAGAGTGTGTATAAAGAGGGAGGAGGTGTAAGTGTGTTGGTGTGTGCGTGTGTGTTTGCAAGGAGCAGACGTGCTGCAGCTCTGTGCCACAACATTACATTTGACTAAGTGCAGTGCCCGCCCATTGTATCTGCTGCCGTTAATGGATTTCAGGTCTAGATGGTGTGTGTGTGTGCGTGCCTGGGCACAGATGTCAATTCAACGTCTATTCCACATTGGTTCAACGTAATTTCATTGAAATGACGTGGAAACAAAGTTGATTCAACCAGTGTGTGCCCAGTGGGAATACACGTTTTTTTGTTGACATAGCCTTACAGTACCTCTCCGTTATAATACTTGGATTAATCGTCACCAGATCCGTTTTGGCGCCTACATCAGCCGAGTACTTCTCGTTGATGGGTGGTATGTTGCATCTTTGAAGGAAGGAGAATTATTTACATTATCCAATGCAGATTCTGAGAAGGTCTGAGCAGAGCGAACGTAATTAAATAGTGTATCTTGCCATTTGATATCTGCAGTCGAAAATAACTCAGCCCGAGCGTGATGCTTGGGAATGTTTGTAGCACGACAGAATAAAGATGATGTGTACCTAAACACGAAATCTGCGGAGTCAATATCCTTCCCACATTTGCTGTTCTTGATGATTCCTCCGTTTCCGACAACTGCACATTTCTTAAACTGAGACTTGGAGTACGGCATGTCCTTTCAATGAAACAGAACCAGAGTCAAACAGAAATATGGGGTACCGTTTTATAACCAGAGAAAGTGGAGTTCCGTCACCTTAGGGTACGAGGTAGGGTACATAGCATAGGACACATGGATGACAGGTAGTCAGTCGTACAGGGTGATATACTGTATATTGTTATAATTGGAACACTCACGTCAGGAAACATCTTGAAGACCTCAGTACTGATGGGCAGGATGCCACTGGTGTCCACCTCATACCTCAGCTTGGTGCCTGCTGGAGTGTTCCTCTTGGTCGTGAACAGGAAGGAGGGTGCGTTACAACACCGCGACAGAGACATCCTATTGGAGAGAACAATAGAAGGGAAGAGTTACTGTCAGACCCCCCCCAAGAAAACTGTAGTAGAACAAGGGTGTTGCGAAAAACGAGCAACACTGCAGCCCTGGTCCCTGAGGACTAGAACGTTGCAAACCTGCAGTAGAACATCTCTCTATGAGTCTGGTTAGTCACATAATAAAGATGCCCTGATATACAGAGAGACATCTAAGCAATGTGACTGGTACTATAGGGGCAGAGTCACACTAGTTAGAGATGGTCGATACCGAGTGGGAGTACCACAGAAGAGAGGGAGGCTAATGTGTGTGATTAGCTGTAACAGTTTAACTTTACGTCCGTCCCCTCGCCCCAACCGGGCGCGAACCAGGGACCCTCTGCACACATCAACAACAGTCACCCATGGAGCATCGTTACCCATCGCTCCACAAAAGCCGCGGCTCTTGCAGAGCAAGGGGAACCACTACTTCAAGGTCTCAGAGCATGTGACGTCACCGATTGAAAGGCTATTAGCGCGCACCACCGCTAACTAGATAGCCATTTCACATCGGTTACATATGATAGAAGAGCACTAATGGCTCCTCTGAACAGGCTCGTGCTAATAGACTGGTGGCATTCCAAGTCTCCTGTTTTGCATTCGCGCTCTGTAGATGATCGGATATCACAATGCCTAAAGAAGTGTTTAAGGTCTCGTGAACCTCAATAATATATTTTGAGATGTACAGCGTGACTGCAAAAACGGTGACCTGAAACGCCATCTCTGTGATGCGTTCAAGTTAAAGGTCAGTTAGAAGCTCACTTGAAGTTGTTGGTCTCCACCATGTTCTGCTGCCACTTGCACACCTGCAGGTTCCTCCATCTCTCAAACAGCTCCGACGTCTTCACCCTGGCAGATGGGCAGGGAAACCCCACATAAAACCGAGACAGACAAGAGAAGAGTCCATGCATGTTTAAGAATAAGCCCTATACCCTATGGTCCTATACTGCATATACTGCCGATTTATTGGGGTGGGGGCCACAAAAAAATCCCTGCTGTCTCACAATGAGGGGGTTGAAAACTTCACGGATAGATACAATTCTTTAATATTTCAAAACGGGGAGGGGGCTGTATGGAGCTACAAAAACCACAGAGATGACACTGCAGCACTCTGCTCTGTAATATGAATATTAAACACGCGCTGAGGTGTAACGTGAGAATGGCACTGGAAGCTGTGGCAATGGATTTAGCATTGCGCCCAGGCACTCCCTCTGACTGACGCCTTGCGTCCGCCGTCTTGAGGAGAAGATGGCGATGGCCAGAAATAGAAGGTCTCTAAATAGCTCCCCTTGAACTGACATTCCCCCTCGATGATTGGAAAATGTGATTTGCTCGGGGAGGGAAAGCACTACCAGGGCTGGCAGTAGTGTAATGAGAGTCAGTCACTGCACTGTAACTGCTGGCGGAGCCAAGTGGTTGTTGTCTGTCGCGCTGTCTGCTGCCTGGCCTGGCACACTGTCCCTCAGCAAGCACCTCTTACAGGTGTGATAAATAGCTCAAACATCCTCAAGAACATGTAAGCCTGTGCCAGAGTCTGTTCTAGTGGTAGCACTGTACATCCCCCTGGCAAAAGAGGTTCAAGGCCTGTCTCGCCTACTTTCTCATCTATCTTTGCCCTTGTCTGTTTCTCCCACTATAGCTTCCTACTGCTGTATTATAAAATCATTATTTAAATGTTTGTTGATAGGACAAGGGATGGGCCTGAATGTTGGAACTGAGTGCACAGACTTTGCTTCCTCCAATATCTAATATCAACATTTCAAAGAGTGAACACAAACCAGTAAGGCACATAGGCCCTCAAGGATCATAGTTGCCCATCACTGCATTTGTACACTCTATGAAAAAAGGGTTCCAAAAGGATTCTTRGGCTGTCCCCACAGGAGAACCGTTTGAAGAACCCTTTTTGTTTCCAGGTAGAACCCTTCTGGGTTCCATGTAGAACCCTCTGTGGAAAGGGTTTTACATGGAACCCAAAAGGGTTCTACCCGGAGCCAAAAATATTTCTTCAAAGGGTTCTCCTGTGGGGACAGCCAAAGAACCATTTTAGGTTCTAGATAGAACCTTTTTTTCTAAGAGTGTAACACAGGCGATTACACTCACATGGTCAGGACTTTGACATCCATAATCTCCTGCCTGAGCTCTTTGCATGCAGTGGAGTTGTAGTCGTAGGATCCATCGTATGAGTCCAGATACCTGGAGGGATAGTCACAGTCAGCGTCACGCTGCACTGATCTGATCTACACAATAATCAACAATAATAAGGAAGAGGTTGGGACACAAAACACATAGCACAGTGGGGTTGGGGAAAGATGTTATACATTGTGGGACACTTTATTCCAATACAATTGTGGCTTTACTTTAAAATACATTATGAATATTAATCTTTAACGTGAAGACATTGTTATGGAGTGAGTGGCAGGTGTGATATCATTCCTATGGATTTGGGGATCCACAATATGTATCCTGGACACTTTTAAGTCCCCAGCTACCATAATTTCTCTGGGGTTTTTTTCAGATTTTCTTGTTGCTGATAACATTCATTATGTATTTTGACTTGACATGGGAACGTTGACTTCACACGGGGAACAACAATTAACATGGACATTCTTCTTAACAAAAAAATTGTGTTTGCAAACAACAAAAATAGCATGAAATACATAGTGAGAAAGGGGAAGGGGGAGGTAGAAATCTTGTGGTAAGTTGTGAGAAAACATGACTAAATCCTGATGGCAGGGGCACCTAGACTGCATAACCTTTATCATAGATAAGGTTTGTCTCTGTTGTATGGCATGTACAGTATGCTGGATAGAGTGAACCGCACAGCTGCACAGTATGATGCCAATGGAGAACATGGGGAGTAACTGCGGCTGTCTCACTGCACAAGGCAGACTCAGCACAYGGGGCAAAACTGGTATTTTATGTGATTATAGTCCGGTTGGGTAACACTTTACTGTAGGTGTTCTCATGTATGCATTCATAAGCTGTCATAAGTAGTTTTCAATAGTTATGAGTCACAGCGTAAAACCGGTTATACAGTAATGGGTGTTTTACATGAATGTTCATTCTGTTGTCCTATGCTCTCATGTCAAATCAAATCAAATTGTATTAGTCACATGCGACCTTACAGTGAAATGCTTACTTACTACAAGCCCCTAACCAACAATACAGTTAAAAATCTTTTTTTAATAAAAAAAAAAAAATTAGAATAAGAAATAAAAGTAACAAGTAATTAAAGAGCATGTCAACTGTTAATAACAACTGCTATTATACAGTCTGGGTGACAACTTATGTCATATGCCTGCTACATTAGAGTCTACAAACCAGATGTTATAAAAGGGTGTGATGTAATTTACCAACCTCTGTGTCACATTGTTACATTGGGAGCCATAACCATGTCATATGCCCTTATAAGAGTGTGCACAGACACCTTAAGTAAAGTTCCATTAATTTAATTAAAGAAAACAGTTGTGAATGTGCTTATACCACAGGATGAGTTGAGAGTATCATAAAACTTTACAATTTAAAGGATCTCCAAGAAACATGGGCAAATSAGAGCAGAGATGTACTAAACGATTACATATTATAATAGCAAAAATGTTGAAACGAAATGGAAGCAAATATAATTTTACAATAAAATCAATGTTGGTGTGGAAAAATGGGACAGATGGGGAAAAAAGAAGATGTGCAGGCTACAGTAATAATGACAGCAGCTATATTACAAAASAAATGGGTAGCTAGCTAGCTAGTTAGTCAGTCAGTCAGGTAACTAGGAACAGGGTTGGAGAGCCCTGCTCTACACAGTCCAAACAATGTGTATTCATACCCTTAGTGGCCGACATGAGCAAAAGAGGCCTCACTGTGCTGCCTGCCCCCATCGATGCATAGCTAGCTAGAGCTAGAGGTACTATTATATATTATTATATATAAACGGAGCTAGCTAGTTGGGGAATTCTGAATTATAAATCTTACTTTGCAGCACATCACACAATACATTCTCTTTCATATATACTTTAGTTTAGAGGCAATTACTTTTTAATCTTAAAGAGATTCTCCGGTACTTTTGTATACTTTTTAGCCAGTAGTCCCGAAAGTAGTGCTCACGAGCCAAAAATGGTCCCCGAAAATTGCGTACTTCGTCACATATGTGCAGATATGTGCACCACGTCATTTCTCTCTCTCTCGCTCTGCTGTGTACGCATCTTGCTAGTTGTCACTCAAATGGTGAGGGGCTGAAGCTCATTGGCTAGAACTCGAATTGGTAGGGGGCTGGCCCACGTGGAGGAAAATGTAGGGGAAATGGCACAGCACAACTTCCAGAAAAACAGTTGCTTTCAAACGAGGGATTTTTGTGACTCATTGAGAAAAAAAATTCTGCTCATAGATTATGGATGTATGAACTACACATTCACACATCTAGCCCAAAAGCGGGAGGTTTAAAAAATACCTTGTTGTCGCAAAGTTCCGGAGCATGTTTTTAATACATGTTTTACATTTACATTTTAGTKATTTAGCAGACGCTCTTATCCAGAGCGACTTACAGTAGAGTGCATACATTTTATTACATTTTTTACATACTGAGACAAGGATATCCCTACCGGCCAAACCCTCCCTACCGGCCAAACCCTCCCTAACCCGGACGACGCTATGCCAATTGTGCGTCGCCCCACGGATCTCCCGGTTGCGGCCGGCTGCGACAGAGCCTGGGCGCGAACCCAGAGACTCTGGTGGCGCAGCTAGCACTGCGATGCAGTGCCCTAGACCACTGCGCCACCCGGGAGACACCTTTTTTTTAACTCAATCTAACTAGCAAACGTTATCCATGTTCTTTGCTATTGCTTTGTGAGGTGATCTTCTCGCTTCTGTGTTTTTATGTTGGTAAGTCCCACCCTCCTTCTTCCGATTTCAGCTACATGATTCACTGACACAAGAGACCGCAATAACTTGTCATTGGATCCGCAAACTTGTGTCAGCGAATCATATCGCTGAAATCAGAAGAAGGGTGGGGATTAACATAACCTAACATAGCAGGCGTAAAAGAAACATAAGATGGGAGAAGAGCTCTTGGCTCATCATGTGGAAAACTTAGCTAACTAGCTAGCTACAGCTAATAGCATAGATAAATACAACATTAGTTAGCTTGAGTTAAATAACATGTATTAAGATGAAAAGTTAATTGCATTCTCAGAAAGTAATTGCATACTCAGAAAGTATTCAAACCCCTTGATTTATTCCACATTTTGTTGTTACAGCCTGAATCCAAAATGGATATCACCCATCTACACACAATACCACACAATGACAAAGCAACACTTTTTAGAAATGTTTGCAAATGTATTGAAAATAATATACAGAAATATGTCATTTATAACTATTCAAACCCCTGAGTCAATACTTTGTAGAAGCACCTTTGACAGCGATTTCAGCTGCGAGACTTCCTGGATAAGTCTCTAAGAGATTTCCACACCTGGATTGTGCAACATTTGCCTATTATTATTTTCAAAATTCTTCTAGCGCCGTCAAATTGGTTGTTGATCATTGCTTGACAACCATTTTCAGGTCTTGCCATTAGATTTTCAAATGGATTTAAGTCAAAACTGTAACTCATCCATTCAGGAACATTCACTGTCTTCTTGGTAAGCAACTCCAGTGTAGATTTGGCCTTGTGTTTTAGGTTATCATTGTCCTGCTGAAAGATTAATTCATCTCCCAGTGTCTTTTGGAAAGCAGACTAGACCAGGTTTTTCTCTWGGATGTTGCCTGTGCTTAGCTCCATTCTGTTTCTTTTTTCCCCCTGAAAAACTCCCCAGTCCTTAACGATGACAAACATACTCTCATAACATGATGCAGCCACCACTACGCTTGAAAATATGGAGAGTGGTACTCGGTAATGTGTTGTATTGGATTTGCCCCAAACATAACACTTTGTATTCAGCACAAAAAGTTAATTGTTTTGTCACATTTTTTGCAATATTGTAGGCTTGGCCCTAATTTCTGTGCTCTCTGAAACCTGGAGTTGCATGGCAAATGGTACAAAAACAAAGGACAAAGCCCAAGGACTAGTTGACCCTTCCCCCTCGATGAGCCAAATGTATATCTCTCTGTTATAGTATTCAGAGCACTGAATATTGGATGTGATAGAATAATACTATAGTATCCATGTATGGTATCTATCTGAAACTTGTTCACTGAGGATAACTGATGCTATTTATATGTACAGTACCAGTCAAAAGTTTGGACACACCTACTCATTCCAGGGTTTATTTATTTTTAATATTTTCTACATTATAGAATAATAGTGAAGACATCGAAACTATGAAATAACACATATGAAATCACGTAGTAACCCACAAATAAAACTTTTTTTTTTATTCTTCAAAGTAGCCACCCTTTGCCTTGATGGCAGCTTTGCATTAATGTCATTTTGTTCCCCTTGTCCAGACACTGTCCTTGTTTTGTTTCATGTCTGTTTATCCATTATTTCTTCTCTCCCTGTACTTGCTTCTCATCTCCCAGCGTCTGTCCTCACAAAATGCAGACACCAATATTAGAAGGGAGGGTTTTTTGTGGGGGGGGGTTGGTGACGTCGGGTCCGGATGCCCCTGCTGAAGGAACCGAGGCTTCCATGCCTTAGCTGGCTCGAGAGGTTTTCTTGCCTCGGTTGGCTCGGCAGGCTCCCATCCCACGTTATGCCTCAGCCGGCTCGACGGGCTCCCACGCCTCAGCCGGCTCATCAGGCTCCCACGTCATGCCTCAGCCGGCTCGCCAGGCTCCCACGCCTCAGTTGGCTCGTCAGGCTCCCACACCTCAGCCGGCTCGTCAAGCTCCCACACCTCAGCCGGCTCGTCAAGCTTCCACTCCTCAGCCGGCTCGTCGGGCTTCCACGCCTCAGCCGGCTCGTCGGGCTTCCACGCCTCAGCCGGCTCGTCGGGCTTCCACGCCTCCCTGTACTTGCTTCTCGTCTCCCAGAGTCTGTCCTCACACTGTCATTGTTACTGTAGCCTGCACATCTGACTTTTTCCACAGCTGTCACATATCCTGTTGTGCCGCAGCAACGCTGATTCTGTTGGAAAATTATTTTTGCTTCCATTTCGTTTCAATGTTTACGTTTTTTGGGACAAGTTGTTGGCATTATAATGTGTGCTTTTTGTTTTAAATTAAAAAATCATCTGTGCTCCCATTTGCCCATGTTTCTTGGAGATCCTTTGAATGGTAATGCTTTATGGTACTCTCAACTCATCCTGTGGTATAAGCACATTCATAACTGTTTTCTAACACCTCAAATTAATGTCACTTTACTTAAGGTGTCTGTGCACACTCTGTAAGGGCATATGACATTGTTATGACGCCCATCATTCCATTCAATGTAATAATGTGACACAGAGGTTGGTCAATTACATAGCATCCTGTTATAACGTCTGGCATGTAGACTCTAATGTAGCATGTAACAACATATAACATAAGTTGTCTTGCAGACTGTGTAATATCAGTTGTTATTAACAGTTGACATTAGCGTATATGACAACAGGACATAAAGTAATTTTTACCACACATTATAACTGGTTTTATAACGTCTCATGCCTTGACCCATAAATATTTAAAACTACTTATGACAGCTTATGACAAATTGTATAATGTGTTATATATCTGTTATAAAGGCTTTATGAATGCATGCATAAGGACACCTACAGTAAAGTGTTACCTCATGTTGTATACTGGTTGTATAAGGAAGCTTTTTCCCATGTCTTTTTAGCAACCAAGTAAGCATCTTTATCTGGATATAATTATAAAATCTTATTATCTGACATCTTTCCCATGACGTCTTGGTCTTGTCACGAAAAATATGTCTTTACCTAGTTGTAATAAAGACCAGTTGGTTGTAATCCTGTTATAAGACGTACTCTCAACCAGTTTACAACCAGAATATAACTTCATTTAGACTTCATGTGCCACATTTTGCTTGCTGGTTAGCCTGAGTTCATCAGGCCCTGTCTGGAATAACCATAAAAGTATCCCTTATCTGCAGATCTCTTTGCATGTAGAAATATAACTAAGGAAGATCACATGAAAATCTGTTGGTCCTACATTTGTATTTATTACCTTATCTGGTATGACATGCACACACATACATACCCACATACATGCACAATCATACACATAATCATAAGGTACATACTGTACACAGTCATCATTCTCACTCAGATTCAAACTATTCGATAAGATTGTACAGCTCAGTGAATGATTCAGATGTGATTTGACAAAATCCCGATTGGACAAATACAACCTTCACATGCTTGCGAGGCTAGGACATCTTCTTAACAAGAGGTTTCAGACAAGGAAATAAATAATTAAACCAATAAAGAAACATTATACAGGAAAATGGTGACAGAAAACCAAAAACAGAAAATCAACAACAACATCAGATCGATATGGTGGTAGTGATTGTGTAATATTTGAGACAAAACACAATGACATCTGAAGGGAAGGAAACTTAAAGAAAGTGAGAACATGGTGAACATTTTAGCAGGGCAGAAAGGATTTTGGACTAACATTTTGCATCTTCTCCTCCCTTTTGAGAGCATCATCGGCACCAGAATCTAACCCAAATCTTTTCCTCCCTCTCAGGCAAGGCAGAGGAGTCAAATCTCTCATGAGGTGTATTTAAATAGGCTTGTAATGGATAATGTTATTGATCCACGTACCAGCTTTGGAAAAGGCTGCCCTATCTGGCGCCTGAGCAGGAGGATTCTTGCCTGAGGACCACAGCCAACTGCATAGCCTCAGAGGCACCAGGATAGGAGGAGAGCTAAAAGCTCCCAATACCTGATACCTATTGAGAAGGTGCTTTCTATTTGGAAAATATTTTAAAGTAGATACCCAATAGGTGATGTTGAGTCCTACTCTCTACTGGATGGGCAAAGAGTGGCTGCCCAGCGGGCAAAACTGGTTCCATTGGCTAAACATCTTTTTAGCAACCATAAAATGTGTCTTAATCTGATTGTAATCTGGCTATACGACAAGATAACAACCCCAAAATGTATTTCCAATCACGTGTTGATGTCGCCTTTATCTGGTTGTAATCTGGTTATATGAAGTCCCCTCTACTATACCAGAAAGCCAGTTTACAACCAAAAAATGAAGTTATTATGACGTCAGGTGTCAAATTTTGTCTGCTGGGTGAGGTGTTGCTCAGTTGAATCCAAGATGGCGGATCAATGTGCCACGCCAGTGAGTGAATTTGTAGAATAAATGCTATCTCAGTGAGATAGGATGAGGTGGAGAATGTTGGTGAAAAGGGGGATTAATGTTGTAAGCGTGATTGATGTGGCTGTTAAAGTCAAATGAGGTGAGGTAAAACACAAAAAGACAACATGGACGACATGACAGAAAAATGCATTTGAACGAGATGGTGGGATAAAAATKAAAATTAGTAAGGACCAATGAAACTGGTTGTCTACATCCCCCTGATGATGCGGTGTATTTTGGATTGGCTTGTAAATARTTAAAAGGTCTAGAGCAGCATGTCTCTTATCCTTTATCATTGAAGAATTAGCTTCTTAGCTTCTTTTGGTTTACCTCTAATGATGAACCCCTAATAAGCACTGTAGCCTAGARAGAGAAGAAAGAGGATGACTCTGAATGTCGCCTTTGATCGCCCGTACCACACTGGCTTTCTGCTATCCACGAGGGATGGCCTGATGGAAGAGTGCCTATTAATAACCAGCGGGTTATCACGCCTACTGACTTTAGGTCCTCAGCCCACTGAAGCCAGAGACCTACTGGGAAATGTTTCATATTTTTGTCTTCTCTTGAGAGGAAAACAAAAAGGAAAGGTAATCCAGGTCGGTCGCAGAGAGATACAATGCAGATGTGAGAAGAGGAGATAGGGGAGCAGAGAGATGTGTCCACTATGTATATGACATACACTCAGAGCTGTGCAGAATGCATGAACACACAGGTTGAGGGTGAAAGGCGTTTGCGAAATGGGTGCTGGATGAGACACAGCGGTACAAGGAGAAGCCAGTGCATCAACAGGAGAACCGTGGTCCAACCAGCTTCTCAGGGGGGYGGGGGGGGAGGGGTTCGAGGGTCACGGGGTGGCAGGGGGTGGAAGGGATGAAACAACATGCAAGAGCAAATCTGCAGTGCAACCACCACTGAAAATATATGAGAGTTTGATCCTTTCAGACCAATGGAAAAGAAAGAGGCATTCTTGGGTTTCTGTAAAAGTACTTAAAATGCCTTCAGACCGGCCTACCTTTGAGAGCGTTTTTTTTTCTTCTTAATATCGGCTAGGCAGGGTGTGACTATTACGGAGATCTGTGAATCTGGCTGAAAATTCTGACGGAAACATCTGTCAACATGCAGACAGGTAAGTTAGAGTTAAACGTCAGTGTGAGTGGTTCCTGTGTCATCATCACCCCTGCAAACATCTCAACTAGGATTCCTCAGAAATGCAAAAACAAGCAGAAGCAAAATGGTTATGTGTGTGTTGCTGACTTCGTCTCTTTACTAGTTAGTTAGTACAGCAGTTTGTTGGTTATACTGGTTATGCATTGCGAGTGGAGGCTTCTAAGGCCCAGGCCACACATGCAGGGGGCTGGGTTATCAGCAGGGAATCTCAAGTTCTCTCTCTCGCTATCTCTCTTTCTTTCTCACAGGGGTGTTGTACAGTCAGTCAATCACATTGGAAATGTACCTTTTCTTCCCATTCCTGGCAGGCTTCAGAGATCCATCATCCAAGAAATTTACAGGACCGGTCCAATTTCCTGTCTCGTCTCCTTTGAGTCGGCTAAACTGTTGCGCACTAGTAAGAAAATGAGGCAGTTTATTTGGGATTTATTGTGCTTTAATTACCTGAGAACTAACAGTCAGTCAAACACACACACACACACACACTTTTATACACAATGCACAAACACACACAGAGACACACCACACCATACAGAGGGATCAGCATTTGGCTTTAGTAAACCAAATCAAACCAAGCCAAAACATGGTTAGAATGAACCTAGATAATGACACCATGGTTGATAACAAATCTAGATTGTAAAACGAACATTGAAACTCAGTAATACATTTGTCATGAATAAAACACCCATAAAAAAAATCTAAATTAGTTGGGGATAAAAAGAAGACGGGGCAAATAAATAAATGGACAAATGTGCCTTGTATGTCAAATATTCAATCTTACCAAAGAATGATGATAGGCTACATTGAGAGAGAAAAAAATATACAAGCAAAAAACAGTAGCTAAAAATCTGAAGGGGACAAATAAGTCCAAGCTCAGACACAGCTGAATGACGAAGTGTATATGGGTCTGGCCATCTGGTGTGGTTGGCAAGGATACCTCAAATCTGAGAATGGCATGCAAAACAGACACACTTCTATCTCTGCTGAAGAGCAGTGGGACAGAAAACACACTTGGTTTTAAAACAGTGTGTAAATATGCTACGTCTGTTTATGACATGAAATAAAGATGCTTCGCTTAAACCATTCACTGTGGTCAAACAGGTCAAATCTCAGTTGTTGTCTCACTAAAACCCCTAATCATTCACCATTTTAGGGGGTTTTGCCCAATATGCAGCACATCTTAGTTCGGTWGATTAGCCTATAGGGTATTATTGCACATTATGCTCATGCACAATCTAAAAAACCACAACACATTCTATAAATCAGAACCAAATGATTCTGGTTAACGGGTTACATAGAGAACAGACAAACTGAGGGGATACTTAACGGTTTACAGACAACAGCAGCATATAGGCCACCGTTGAGAGGTGCATAGCACCTGTACCCTCCCAGGCCACGACGCTGACCCCTACTGGATGGGACAGATTCCATCTCCTCCCTGAGTAACATGAGTGAATTGAACAGATTTTGTCAAAATTGCATGAGGCAAATCCAAATATCCCAACCAAATATCCAAACCTGTAAGAAATTAAAATTATATAATTTAAAGATAGTATTTGTATAAAAGGGACATGTTTGATTTCAATCATCATATTTGAAGCKTAAAAAAAACATATGAATCGAAATAAACCTATTTGAGCATTCATGCCATTGTGCAAATAATCCTGTGACTTTGTTCCATTAAARCATTGTGGACAGCAAAGTGTATCACTACAGTGTACTGGAAAATAATCTTGCACATAAATCCTCTCCATAAACACATTATGTGATGAAACAAACACTACTTTGACCCTCATGTCAATACTGCGCGTCCATTTGGCTTCTCAGAGAACCACTTAAAAATCTCAATGACACTCTGCCCCTGGCTGTTGCAGTCAGGATGGAGTGCGCTAAAACYGGACATGGATTTAGGCTTCTGGATCTGCTTCGTGATGCTCCTAAAGAAACCAGTGGGTGCAGCCACTGCACACCTGCACACCATCCAACTAGAGGGATGCCCTGTCTCAAAAAAGGTGACACTTTCTTTTCCCAACAAAGAAACTGCTGATGTGCTCTCTAAAAATACTGAACCTGACCTATCTGATCCACCGTATTATCCAAATMAATATTACTGATGTCACATGGCACAGTGTTGATATGGCTGATGTCACTCCTGCAGACTATTTATAGGCATTAAAGAGCTACTGTTCCGTTACTGTTGAGTTGATCAATAAATCAATATTGCTTCCTGTCAAWTTTGTTTAGCGTGTATTATCAGCCTGTCAATTTCAATACTATCATATTATYCGGAAACAAGTCTTTGACCTTCCATTCAATTCTACACCACAATTCCAAACGACATAAATCAGCGAATTAGAAAAGGACCCAATTAGATTGAGTTAGCAGCAGTCCATATTGCACTCTAAGGCCTATAGTCTGGAGTGGAAGGCAACTCTGCAGAGGCAGAGTTATGGTTGTGAGAGTAGAACATGAATAATATCCTAKTAGGATGTCCATTACTCACTCAGGATAATCATTTCGACTGGTGAAGGTTTCTTAAGTGCTTACTCAACGGAGATTCAACTATCAACGTGCCCAGGTCCATTATCTATGAAGACATTTGTCCCAGTCCTCCTGGTGTTTTCTCCTCTAAGGGAAGGTCGGCAGGCAATCAACATACTAATAGCTAAGCTTTGTTTTAGAATAATCTGCTACGGATGCTATGGTTCCAATTATATAATTGAATCAAGAATCGGGAATGCTCAACTAAACAGTCTTTTTTTTTTAAAGGTCTGGGTGCAGTTTTGGAGTTTTACTTCAACTAAATAATAACCAAGAGTTCAATCCAAAAATGTAAAATTGTGCCCCCCCCCCTCAAAAAAAAAACATATCGATGGATCTAGTCAAGRTAGTTGTTATCTCTGAGTGGATTTCTAACATCATCTCTGTTTGGTGCCACTTGTAGCCTACCCAGCCTGCTGCGGGTATTTTTAGGCATCGCCCTCTCCGAGTCAAGTGGAGATGAGAGAAGATCATGTGCACTGCTCCAAAGTGGGTCACKGTATTATTTAATAAGCCCTTCTTCCTTTCTACCCTGTGATTTCASAGCCTCGCGGATCTCTACCCTGGCATAGAGCTTTAAGAGGTGTTTGTTAATGTCACTGCAGCTGTGCTATATGATACACGCTGTGGCAATTCAAAATGAGAGATTTATCACGTGTCAGAATGCTAAAAGCACCACACCACTCCAAAGCACATGTGCCTTATGTCTTTTAACAGACATGTGCACTCTCTGAATAGTCACCCTGAATTATCTTGAAGGTCTAACATAATCTGGACCTTCTTTGGAAAATGGTGACATCATCAGACGACTGTGTACCCAAATCATTGAGGGTAAAACAAAGTCTGCAAAACGAAAAAGATCAAAATGGCAGTCCACGACCCAATTCTGTCTACAGCTGCAAAAATAAATCTAAAATAATCTTGGAGTAATGGAGGACTAAAGTGCATGTATTTCATGCTGGTTATTCTCAGATAGTGCTCTCAACAACTGGCATTATTGCATTGTAGTTTAAGTGTCTTCTGTAGTACAGTCTCTTCCAGACCCACAGAATCTGGTCATTTGCAAGAGATAGTTTACTGAGATCCTTTGGGGCATAAGAGAATCTCATGAGATTGAGACCCATGTACTCAGGCATCGTTTGGCTGGGCTACGTGTTGGGAGGGGTTGTACCTGTTGCAACGACTTTAGCTTGTTGTCATCGTTTCAGCATAGGGGGGGGGGCGAGAATATCTCACAGTGACATCATTTTTAAGACACTCACTCTCTCCATCACGCTCTCTCTCTCTTTCTCTCAAACACACTCTCATTCTCTTGCTCTCTTTCTCCTGAGGTGTGCAGATACTGTGTAGCAAAATGGCTGCCGTTGTTGCCCACTGGCTGGCTCAGTAGCTTCGCTGTGACTGTAGCCCGTTCCCCTCTTTCCCAGTCAGAGTGCTAGGAGTGCTGGGCAGGATAGATAGATAGACGAATAGAGAGATAGAGAGATAGAGGATAGATAGATAGATAAGATAGATAGATAGATAGATAGATAGATAGATAGATAGATAGATAAGATAGATAGGATAGATAGATAGATAGATAGATAGATAGATAGATAGATAGATAGATAGATAGATAGATAAGATAGATAGATAGATATGATAGATAGATAGATTAGATAGATAGATAGATAGATAGATAGATAGATAGATAGATGATAGATAGATAGATAGATAGATAGATATAGGTATTGCTGGGGCTGGATTCATGTCATCTCAGCCATAACATATTCGATAGTGGATGCCATGAATCCACAGGATTTCCTCAGAGTAGCCCAAGCGTGGGGAGTTAGAATACAGCACATGTATGTTTGCTGTAAGGCAAAGCTATAATGCACTATTTTATTTTGGGGGGGGAGTTAAATAGGCTATCTAACGATGAAAATATATCAGGTTCTCAGTATCTGCTCGTCTCACAATGAAAAACATCCCAGCAGATGATAATGCAGAAGTCAAAGCCTTCCAGTGATTAATAATAGCATGTATCACTATGGGTCCTATTAGCAACAACAGATTGCATGAGAAAAGGTAGAGTGCCTATTAATAGAGATATTACTGTTGCAGAGGTGTTACGAAACGTCTTAGGAGTGCATTATGCTGAAACAGCAGCATGACTGTGTGTGCATTGAAGRCCACAGTGTACAGTAGCTAAATGACAATCGAATCGGACAGTAACCCCTTCGACATTAACATGTAGAATGATCAATATTAAGTGAAAGATACTGAACAATACACTGCATCGATAGATTTGAGTTGTTTTTTAAAAGTGTGATGTCAGCAGATAGGATATCAGTAGATATCCAAGCCTTATTTATGTATGATGTATGATCTGTAGATAAGACAGAAACTGAAATTCTAATAAGCACTTTAAAAAGAAGGAAGTACACCACCATGAACAGCTGTATGCCACTGGAAAAATGGAAGACCGATTTGCTCTTTTTCAAGCTTAKCCCGCACCCCTCCCCCTCCCATGCAGCATTTACTACAACCACTACTCCCATATTTACACTGAGTTACGACGACAACAGTATGAATGCAGTTATAACAATGACAGAGCCACTTAATTCACAACATTTTAAAAATGTCAGACCGTCCCTTACATTTCAACATTATGCAATTGATAATAATTGAGTCTTCAGATGAATGGCAATTTATTTGATTTGAGCCTATAGGCTATTTGTGGAAGATATATACAGTGCCTTCAGAAAGTATTCAGACTCCTTGATTTCTTCAGCATTTTGTTAAGTTACAGGCTTATTCTAAAATGTATTAAATACATTTCTTTCCTCAACAATCTGCACACAATACCCCATAATGACAAAGGGAAAACAGGTTGTTATTTTTTGTATTTTTTTTATATTTACATAAGTATTCAGACCCTTTGCAATGAGACTCAAAGTTGAGCTCAGGTACATCCTGTTTCCATTGATCATCCTTGAGATGTTTCTACAASGTGATTGGAGTCCACCTGTGGTAAATTCAATTGATTGGACATGATTTGGAAAGGCACACACCTGTCTATATAAGGTTCCACTGTTGACAGTGCATGTCAGAGCAAAGACCAAGCCATGAGGTCAAAGGAATTGTCTGTAGAGCTCCGAGACAGGATTGTGTCGAGGCACAGATCTGGGGAAGGGTACCAACACATTTCTGCAGTATTGAAGGTCCCCAAAAACACAGTGGCCTCCATCATTTTTAAAATGGAAGAAGTTTGGAACCACCAAGACTTCCTAGAGCTGGCCTCCCGGCCAAACTGAGCAGTCYGGGGAGAAGGGCCTTGGTCAGGYAGGTGACCAAGAACCCGATGGTCACTCTGACAGAGCTCTAGAGTTCCTCTGTGGAGATGGGTGAACCTTCCAGAGGGACAACCATCTCTGCAGCATTCCACCAATCAGGCCTTTATGGTGAAACCAAGATTGAACTCTTTGGCCTGAATGGCAAGCGTCACATCTGGAGGAAACCTGGCACCATCCCTACGGTGAAGCATGGTGGTGGCAGCATCATGCTGTGGGGATGTTTTTTAGCAGCAAGGACTGAGAGACTAGTCAGGATCGAGGGAAAGATGAAGGGAGCAAAGTACAGAGAGATCCTTGATGAAAACCTGCTCCAGAGTGCTCAGGACCTCATACTGGGGCGASGGTTTGCCTTCAAACAGGACAACTACTCTAAGCACACAGCCAAGACAATGCAGGAGTGGCTTCGGGACAAGTCTCTGAATGTCCTTGAGTGTCCCAGCCAGAGCCCGGACTTGAACCAGATCGAACATCTRTGGAGAGACCTGAAAATAGCTGTGCAGCGTCGCTCTCCATCCAACCTAACCAAGCTTGAGAGGATCTGCAGAGAAGAATGGGAGAAACTCCCCAAATACAGGTGTGCCAAGCTTGTAGCGGCATATCCAAGAAAGCTCAAAGCTGTAATTGCTGCCAAAGGTGCTTCAACAAAGTACTGAATAAAGGGTCTGAATACTTATGTAAACTGTGATATTTCAGTGTTTTATTTTTTTWAATAAATTAGTWAAACTGTCTAAAAACCTGTGTTTTGCGTTGTCATTATGGGGTATTGTGTGTGGATTTATGACGGGGAAAACACTATTTTATACATTTTAGAATAAGGCTGTAAGGTAACAAAATGTGGAAAAAGTCAAGAGGTCTGAATACTTTCCGAAGGCACTGTATTTCACATCGCTTACCTTTTAATGTAGTTTTTTCCATAGAGAATCTGCTGTAAAAGTGTAACCAGTCCAAATGCGCAAATGAATATAAAACAAAGCGACCTATTGCCGAGTAAATCTCTACCCGACGTAGGGTCGGCGTATCCCATTCTTCGGCGCAGCATCCGCTGGTGCCAAAAACCCCAGAATTAGCCTTCTCTCGCCGCACCATTCAGAATCAATCACACAAGTTTACCGTGAAAGCATTCGAGAAGACAATTGTCCAAATGTATTTACGGTATTTTTACAAATCTACTTCGCTGCGGCCACAGCACAAATCTCATTGGTCTTGGTCGAGAAGCATTGCCTCCTTATAAATAGAAAGCATGGAAATAGGCTACGACTCCGGACGGACCGTGATTTGATTATTAATTGTAAAATAAAAATCTTCTACCTTCTGGTATTTTGCAAAGCTGATGATGGTACAGAAAACATTAAATGGTTCTTCAAAAATGCCTGACATCTCTTTGTGATCATGCGTTGCTGTCTCGACTGGGTGGTGCGCTCGATCGTAGGGCTCCACAGACAGTGGCAGGCAATGCAGATATTCTAGTCTCAGTTAACAGTGTTCCATAAGCGGTCTGGATAGGCTAGCTCATGAAAAGAACATGACTGTAATTCGTAAATAGTCAAAAGAATGGTGTAGACTACGAAATCGCTCTTTTCTCAGGACAAACATAATGGCGTTAATTGTGACGCACAGTTTGGTGATAATAACAGTTTCTTCTTTCTATTATAGCAGACTGGTCCATAGATGCTGATGCTCTCTCTCTCTCTCTCTCCCTCTCTCTCTCTCTCTATCTATCTATCTATCTATCTGTGTCTCGCTCTTCTCTATCTCTCTCTATATACCGTATATCTTCTATAAATCTCTAGCTTCTCTATCACTCGTATCTTCTCTCTCCCTGTTGGGTTCATCTCCGGTCAGCCAAAACCAAGGTCAACTGCCTTCTTCTAAGGACAAGATAGACACCTCCAGACAGGTTTAATTGTCTGCCCACAGTGCCAGTGGCGGTTCTAGACCATTTCAACTGGGGGGGCCAAGCTGGGGCCAGTTGTACTGTTAGAGGGGCCAGTTACATTAGACGTTATTGTTGTCATCGTTTTCTTCACTGCATTGCAGGCATTAGCAGGCAAAAGACCATGTTCATAATCATCATCGTTGCCACTGTCTAATAACGGATGTAAAAAAAGAACGATAGCAAAAATGTGTTATGTAAAAATTATTTCATACTCCACATTTAGGGGGGTGTCACGCCCTGACCTTAGAGATCCTTTTTATGTCTCTATTTTGGTTGGCCAGGGCGTGAGTTGGGGTGGGCATTCTATGTTTTTGTTCTATGTTGTCTATTTCTATGTGTTTGGCCGGGTGTGGTTCTCAATCAGAGGCAGCTGTCTATCGTTGTCTCTGATTGAGAACCATACTTAGGTAGCCTTTTCCCACCTGTGTTTTGTGGGTAGTTGTTTTCTGGTTTGTTAGTTACCAGGCAGAACTGTTCGCTTTCCTCTTTGTTATTTTGTGTTATAGTGTTCTGATTTTAATAAATATCATGAACACGTCTCACGCTGCACTTTGGTCCAGTCATTCACAGGAAGAGGAGTGTTACAGAACTACCCACCACCAAAGGACCAAGCAGCGTGGTAGGAAGGAGCAGCATTTGTTGGAGAGTTGGACATGGGAGGAAATTCTGGACGGCAAGGGACCCTGGGCACAGACGGGAGAGTATCGCCATCCTAAAGAGGAGCTGGAGGCAGCTAAGGCAGAGCGGCGACGCTATGAGGAGTTGGCCCGAGGAGGCGTGCGCGAGAGGCAACCACAGAAATGTTTTGGGGGGGCACARGGGGGGATTGGCGGAGTCAGGTCATAGACCTGAGCCAACTCCTCGTGTTTGCCGTGGGGAGAGAGTGACCGGGCAGGCACCATGTTATGCGGTGAAGTGCACGGTGTCCCCAGTGCGCACTCATAGCCCGGTGCACTACATCGCAGCTCCTCACATCGGCCGGGCAAGAGTGGGCATCGAGCCAGGAGGGATGGTGCCGGCTCAGCGCATCTGGCCTCCAGTGTGTCTCCTTGGCCCGGGGTATCCTGTGCCAGCCCTACGCATGGTGTCCCCGGTTCGCCAGCACAGCCCAGTGCGGCCTGTTCCAGCTCCCCGCACTTGCCGGGCTACAGGGGGTACGAGTTGTGCTAGCGAACCGGGCTGTGCTACGAGTTGTGCTAGCGAACAGCCAGGACGAGTTGTGCTAGCTCTGCGCTTGAGACCGCCAGTACGCCTCCATGGCCCAGTGTATCCGGTGCCTCGGCTAAGGAAAAGGCCTCTGCATGTCTCCCCAGCCTGGTGAGTCCTGTGCCTGTACTAAGCCTAACCCTCCGGCCTGTCTCCTCAGCTGGTGAGTCCTGTGCCTGCTCCCAGAGCCAGGCCTCCTGTGTGTCTCTCCACTCCAGTGGATGATCCATGGCAAGAAGCCTCCAGTGGATGATCCATGGCACGAAGCCTCCAGTGATGATCCTGGCAAGAAGCCTCCAGTGATGATCCATGGCACGAAGCCTCAATGATGATCCATGGCACGAAGCCCAGTGATGATCCATGGCAAGAAGCCTCCAGTGATGATCCATGCACGAAGCCTCCAGTGATGATCCATGGCACGAAGCCTCCAGTGATGATCCATGGCAAGAAGCCTCCAGTGATGATCCATGGC
>NC_036844.1:3183392-3203734 GCF_002910315.2 Salvelinus sp. IW2-2015 | reverse complement strand
TGGCACGAAGCCTCCAGTGATGATCCATGGCAAGAAGCCAGTGATGATCCATGGCAAGAAGCCAGTGATGATCCATGGCACGAAGCCTCCAGTGATGATCATCACTGAAGCCATAGATCGACATAACCTGAAAGGCCGCTCAGCAAGGAAGAAGCCACTGCTCCAAAACCGCCATAAAAAAGCCAGACTACGGTTTGCAACTGCACATGGGGYCAAAGATTGTACTTTTTGGAGACATGTCCTCTGGTCTGATGAAACAAAAATAGAACTGTTTGACCATAATGACCATCATTGTGTTTGGAGGAAAAAGGGGGAGGCTTGCAAGCTGAAGAATACCATCCCACGTGAAGCACAGGGGTGGCAGCATCGTGTTGTGGGGGTGCTTTTCTGCAGGAGGGACTGGTGCACTTCACAAAATATATGGCATCATGAGGCAGGAAAATTATGTGGATATATTGGCAAAATGGCTTAAGGACAACAAAGTCAAGGTATTGGAGTGGCCATCACAAAGCCCTGACCTCAATCCCATAGAAATTTTGTGGGCAGAACTGAAAAAGCATGTGTGAGCAAGGAGGCCTACAAATCTGACTCAGTTACACCAGCTCTGTCAGGAGGAATGGGCCAAAATTCACCCAACTTATTGTGGGAAGCTTCTGGAAGTTTGACCCAAATTAAACAATTTAAAGGCAATGCTACCAAATACTAATTGAGTGTATGTAAACTTCTGACTGGGAATGTGATGAAAGAAATAAAAGCTGAAAGAAATAATTCTCTCTATCTACTATTATTCTGACATTTCTCATTCTTAAAATAAAGTGGTGATCCTAACTGACCTAAGACAGGGAATTTTTACTAGGATTAATTGTCAGGAGTTGTGAAAAACCGAGTTTAAATGTGGTGTATGTAAACTAGCGACTTCAACTGTAAATATGTGGTGTGTGTGTATAAACAGTGTCACTAAAATACAATGTACAGTAGTAGAAATATTAGAATGAACTGTTGGTGAAACAGTATTTAAATACACAGTGTAAAACGGGCCCACTGGGCACATATTGGTTGAATCAACGTTGTTTTCACATCATTTCAATGAAGTTGCGTTGAACCAATGTGGAATAGATGTTGAATTGATGTCTGTACCCAGTGGGYGAAGTGTCCAGGGGTTCAATCAAATCATTTCTGGGTAACAGTTAAGTAACTTACTGCAATAGTTTTCCATTAAAATGGTCAAAAAGCAACAAAAATAGCTTTCTCAAGCAATAATTTTGCTAGGACTGTCTGGGAGTGGTCTGAGTGAGGGACCTAATTGGAGGGACCTAATGGGAGGGATATGTAACCTGAAAACTAGATGTTATTGGCAGAGAGGTWTGGAACTCTCTGTTATTGGTCTATTAAACTATACCGCCTGGTGATGTCACCAGGCAAACCAAAAGTCCACCCATGCAAAGCCTCCTGATTAGAAGGTCCTGTGTAAATTGTATTTTCAACCAGCAACTATCAGGAAATAACACTGATAAAAAAATCACACTTTTACAATGTTTCATTAGCTGTTGTACAATACAAAACAGAAAAACAGAATTTTGACTTCACTGGGCCTTCCAGGATACATGTTTATTCTGTTTATTCTCTGGGGAACATAATGTCAAATAGGGGTGCTTATATGTGCCCTTTTTTACTGCAAGTACAAGTGTGAAATGGAAATGTGTTTTTTGCAGATCCCAACTCACCCTGAGAGTGTGGTCAGTCATTATTGACGGCAACCCTGGAACAATTAGGGGTAAGTGCCTTGCTAGGGTACGTCAGCGGATTTTACACCAAGATGGCTCAGGGATTTGAACCAGTGACCTTTCTGATTACTGGCSRAACGCTCTTAACCACTAGACTACCTGTGGCCCTTCATATGAATACAATGTATAAAAGTTAGAAATATATTTTTTTAAATTGCYAATGAAAAACTTGAATAGACGAAATAAAGTCAACTGATAGTCCACATCACATCCTCATCCTCATCCTCAGTGAGTCCATCTCAATTTGTCTAAAGTGGATTCCTGTCCTTGTCCTCACTCCTTCCTCTTTACAAATCTGGGAATAGCAATATGTCGGCTACCAAGCAGGAACGAGCTTAAACTGCACAGTTATTTAATGAAGTTGGTTTCAGATGAAGGAAAACAGACAGGAGATGAAGCTGCTTTAGATCATTGTCCCTTAGCCACCAGCAGCTGAATGTTAACATCTTGTGGCTAAAAATAATATTACACTCAAAAGCAATGCATTTACACAGGCAGCCCAAATCTGATCTTTTTCCACTAATTGGTCTTTTGACCAATCACATCAGATATTTTCACATCAGACCTTTTCAGAGCTGATCTGATTGGTCAAAAGACCAGTTAATGACAAAAAGATCAGAATTGTGCTGCCTCTGTAAATGCAGCCAATGTAGCAGATGATAATAGTATGACTGGGCTCCCGAGTGGCGCAGCGGTCTAAGGCACTGCATCTCAGTGCTAGAGGTGTCACTACAGACACCCTGGTTTGAATCCAGGCTGTATCACAACAGGCAGTGATTGGGAGTCCCATAGGGCGGCACACAATTGGCCCAGCGTTGTCTGGGTTTTTCCGGTGTAGGCCGTCATTGTAAATAAGAATTTGTTCTTGACTGACTTGCCTAGTTAAATAAAAAAATATGACTGATTGACACATTGAAATTGATTGTCTTGGATGCAACTCCACCTGTGTAAAGTCTTTGAAAGCATATTTTTTATGGTGTTCATGTGGTGGGCCTAGGCCTTGTATAGACTCATTGAAACGTTGTGAATGCATTATCTTGATAGGCTAAGYAAGAAACCGGTGCATTCATATCCATTTCAGAAGCAAGCTATGGAAGTAGCCAAGATAGAATACTTTTCAATTATATCCTTCCATTCCTTGGAGTAATCACTGATCCAACATGATTTGATGGGTGAAGGCAGAGAAGGAATTATGCATTTTAAAGTATTCAAACAGGCCCTGCCAGTCATAAATAAAACAACAGTTAGTCGGTTTTTTTGTACATAAATGTACATAAATGAATGTTTACACCCTTAGTTGGTAGCGGGCTACTTAGTAGGCTACTCATGGAGTGAAATGCTTGTCCTAATTAAAGGGGATTATTTTACTGTTACACCGGAACAACCTCGGTTCTGATTTACCGCAACACCAAGGCCTTTTCCGGTCTCTTTCCACCCACCCACAGTAAGAAAATGGTGAGTGAAAAGATTTGTCAGAGATGGATCTTACAACATCTATTTATTTATAATTTTATTTTTTAAGAAATCGTAGTGGTTTACGACTTATAATCAATGATAATGGGTTCTCACTGATATTGTTTTTGGTGAAACGTTAGATGGTGTAGAAAAGCCGGCAAACAACTTGGCTAACTAACGTTCGTTAACTAACGTTATCTAGCAATGGAGGCATTGGTCTGTTGTGTATGTTTTGGGGTTAGCTAYCTAGTTTGCTCAAGGTAAATAAGCCACTCTACAAACTACAACATCCTCGCTTTTCTTTGTGTAGCTAATTCCCTCCAATTAACTAGGTATGAGTTGTTTTGGTGAAATGTTGCTAGTTGGAAGTGTTAGTCTATTATGCCACTTGTCTAACTAGCTAACGTTACCGCTAGCTAGCTAGCGAAGTTACCAGGAAGTTGGATAGAAACGTTAGTAGTGCAGCTTAATTACCTAAACATGCAATCAGATGTACAACAAATAACTAATTCTCTCCTATGAATTATCCATGGGCCGTTGTCTTGTCAATGATGTTTTCAATACAAATGTCTGAACATATGAATTTCAGTGATTATTACTTATTGACTGAGACAAGATCCCAACCTCTCCATGCATTCAAACCGAATGACAACGATCTATTTGGCTAAATTTTGGTCCTTGTGTGTTTCAGACGAAGGGGACATCGTCCTTCGGAAAGCGGCGTAATAAGACTCATGCTCTATGCCGTCGCTGCGGTTCCAAGGCTTACCATCTGCAGAAGTCGTCCTGCGGGAAGTGTGGCTACCCCGAGAAGCGCAAGAGAAGTTGTAAGTGCCCATGCCATTCCTTGAGATCGATAATTCAGTTTATCCATTAATTGAAACTGCTGTATTGTAGTGATGGGATGTTCGGTACTTTTTACTTGACTCCAGATCTTTTCAACTCGTTCAGGCAAAAMAACAAATCTTTCAACTCATTTCGTTCATTTGATTCAGTAATGCCCAGAGCACGCAGGACCCCTAACTGTGAACAATGAACTAAAAACTGGAAAGAATCAGGATTCTACYCACCTCTCGTTCTCCATAGGGGCTTATTGTAGCTGTCATTTGTGACTGAGACTTATAAAACTGTGCTTTGAGGCTACTAATACAAATACGATTATTTATTGATAGCTTTGAAACAAGGTCTAGTTGTGTCCGGCGGAAGGCCGTCGGCTTGACAGGGAGATTAGCACAATATCGTTTGCGAACTGCAGCAACCCCCCATGATTCATTCTCATGTTCAAGTGTTAAGCAGAGGCATGTTCTGGTTTTTACAAAGCTGTGTCATCTAGCACTCAATAATCAATCAATAMCATTCATTCTTTCACCATGCAATCAATTATCAGTTCTAAACATGCGTTTTTCTTTATGCATGATCTATTTTTCCATGAGCAKACGATACAGTTTGTCTCCTGAGCCGGAGAGGCAAGTATTAGTCGTGTCAGTAAAGTCGTTCAAAGATAATTAATGGTTTACGAACGGCACATCGCTACTATATTATCACCAAGATGTCACAGACCTGTGGGTATTCTGTCTCAATATTGAATACTGAGGTTTGTCGCTGCCTTGTCTTTCAKTTTGTTTGCTTTACTGCTTGCCTTGGTGACTTGTTTTTGATTGTTTGACAGTGCAGCATGAGTCAGTTCGTGTTTATCACCCAGTGTCTTGTCAATGATGTTTTCAATACAAATGTCTGAACATATGAATTTCAGTGATTCTTACTTTGTGACTGAGACAAGACTCCCAACTCTCCATGCATGCACATTGGATGACAAATTAGGCAAAGATTTTTTTTTGTCCCCACATCTGTTGTCCCAGGGTTTGTATCACAGTGGCTTGTGCTATCTGGGTGATTCGAACATAACAAAATCAATGGAGGCTGCATGCCGTGACAAAAATACTCCTGAATGCATCATTTTGGGAATTTGATTCTCCCGACTGTCTGGCTATTATTTCGATGAATTGTTGATTTTCAAAGATCTTGTTTATATATATACACACTGCTCAAAAAAATAAAGGGAACACTAAAATAACACATCCTAGATCTGAATGAATAAACTATTCTTATTAAATACTTTTTTCTTTACATAGTTGGATGTGCTGACAACAAAATCACACAAATTATCAATGGAAATCAAATTTATCAACCCATGGAGGTCTGGATTGGAAATCAACACTCAAAATAAAGTGGAAAACCACACTACAGGCTGATCCAACTTTGATGTAATGTCCTTAAAACAAGTCAAAATGAGGCTCAGTAGTGTGTGTGGCCTCCACGTGCCTGTATGCCCTCCCTACAACGCTGGGCATGCTCCTGATGAGGAGGCGAATGGTCTCCTGAGGGATCTCCTCCCAGACCTGGACTAAAGCATCCGCCAACTCCTGGACAGTCTGTGGTGCAACGTGGCGTTGGTGGATGGAGCGGGACATGATGTCCCAGATGTGCTCAATTGGATTCAGGTCTGGGGAACGGGCGGGCCAGTCATCAAGCATCAATGCCTTCCTCTTGCAGGAACTGCTGACACACTCCAGCCACATGAGGTCTAGCATTGTCTTGCATTAGGAGGAACCCAGGGCCAACCCCACAGCAATATGGTCTCACAAGGGGTCTGAGGATCTCATCTCGGTAKCTAATGGCAGTCAGGCTACCTCTGGCGAGCCCATGGAGGGCTGTGCGCCCCCCCAAATAAATGCCACCCCACACCATGACTGACCCACCGCCAAACTGGTCATGCTGGAGGATGTTGCAGGCAGCAGAACGTTCTCCACGGCGTCTCCAGACTTTCACGTCTGTCACCTGTGCTCAGTGTGAACCTGCTTTCATCTGTGAAGAGCACAGGGCGCCAGTGGCGAATTTGCCACTCTTGGTGTTCTCTGGCAAATGCCAAACGTCCTGCACGGTGTTGGGATGTAAGCACAACCCCCACCTGTGGACGTCGGGCCCTCATACCACCCTCATGGAGTCTGTTTCTGACCGTTTGAGCAGACACATGCACATTTGTGGCCTGCTGGAGGTCATTTTGCAGGGCTCTGGCAGTGCTCCTTGCACAAAGGCGGAGGTAGTGGTCCTGTTGCTGGGTTGTTGCCCTCCTACGGCCTCCTCCACGTCTCCTGATGTACTGGCCTGTCTCCTGGTAGCGCCTCCATGCTTTGGACACTACGCAGACAGACACAGCAAACCTTCTTGCCACAGCTCGCATTGATGTGCCATCCTGGGTGAGCTGCACTACCTGAGCCACTTGTGTGGGTTGTAGACTCCGTCTCATGCTACCACTAGAGTGAGAGCACCGCCAGCATTCAAAAGTGACCAAAACATCAGCCAGGAAGCATAGGAACTGAGAAGTGGTCTGTGGTCACCACCTTCAGAATCACTCCTTTATTGGGGGTGTCTTGCTAATTGCCTATAATTTCCACCTGTTGTTTATTCCATTTACACAACAGCATGTGAAATTTATTGTCAATCAGTGTTGCTTCCTAAGTGGACAGTTTGATTTCACAGAAGTGTGATTGACTTGGAGTTACATTSTGTTGTTTAAGTGTTCCCTTTTATTTTTTTGAGCAGTGTATATATATGTATGTTAGTGCACACAAGACATCTGTCTGAGTGGACTATTCCGTTGCGGAGGCGGCACACCAGTAGTACATATACTGTTAATTCCCATAATTTCTCATCTACAATGTTTTAGTTATGGTAACTTCTGTTAATGCATTCACTATATTATTATTAGTTTTACCATTGTCATTGTAGGAGTGGATATGTTGTTTGCAGAGCGCACAACCTAGTCTACTCTTGTGAGGAACACGTTTTGGTTGATTTCATTCCATTTTCGAGTTGTCAATTTGTTCATTGTCTTTTGTTTTGGAGCACTCCTGTCAATCTTGAGTAAGGACACGCACCTGATTACGCATAGAACTAGGCCTAGGCTATCTGACCTGCGCGCAAATGTAGGCTTATAAATGTTGCCATTTGGTAGGGCTGACCCCAATTGGTCGATTGTTTGGTCATTAGGCTGTTGGTCGGCCAATGTTTTTTTTTTGTCAAGCGGGTGTGTGTTTTATTTATTTGCGCCCATCTCGGTGAACTAATCCYTTGCGGAAGCCTAGACTAAAAGCCAATTTATGCTTGTTTTGAAAATGTGGTCAGAGGCTGGAGGGTGTGATGCAAAAGCGAAGCCTCCATAGGCAAGCAGAGGCCATATTGAGCTCTTGTACCACATAGCCATGCTCCTCCCAGATGTTCCCCTTTCTCATTGTCTGAGTGGACACATTATTTGAAGAGTGCACAACCTATGCTGCAATGCAATAAGTTTTGGTTTATTTCATTCCATTTATGAGTTTTGTCAATTTAGCCATTGTCTTTTGTTTGGAGCCTGTTAAGGACGAGCACTCATAGAAGTAGGCTTATAGGCTACCTGGCCTGRGTGCAAATGCAGGCATATAACTGTGCACATTTGGGGGATCTGTAAGTAATTCTGATTGGCTTAACGCAACACCACTAATGGCCTGGAGAGCTTCTCAAAGTAATGTTTTCTTCACCTCAAACAGTAAGCAAACAAAGAAATTGAGAAATTACAATAGTTCCTCAATATATTWGAAAAATCTTTCTAGCTTACCACTCTGCGTGAAATCTGAAAAATGTCATGTTCTGATCCAGTGGAAACGTCATACTTCTTATCAATACTGGACTTGGACAGAAATAGGTTCCGGTACTCATTTTGGGTGCTGGTACTGTTTATATTTAGGTGCAAGAGCTCCACAATACTTTTGAGCTAATATTCAATACGAGGAACAGGAGCTCAAGRAGTAGAACATTTGAGGTGCRGYTACTCAGCTCCTGCCCTAGTCAGCACTGCTTCTTATCCCTTGTGTAAATAGCCTGAAACTGAGGGCCCAGAATATTTTATACAGTGTTGAAAGTTCGCTAGTGCAAGCTTTGGGCTGGACCCAACTTAATAGTTAAGAAATTGAATAATGTGTCCCTGAGCAAAGGGGGGGTCAAAATCAAAAGTAACAGTCAGTTTGTAGTGTGGCCACTTGTGGAGGTCTCCAATTTTTTTCTGAAGCCTTGGCTGATTTCTTTCGATTTTCCCATGATGTCAAGCAAAGGTGCACTGAGTTTGAAGGTAGGCCTTGAAATACATCCACAGGTACACCTCCAATTGACTTAAATGATGCCAATCAGAACTTTCTAAAGCCATGACATAATTTTCTGGAATTTCAAGCTGTTTAAAGGCACAGTCAACTTAGCGTATGTAAACTTCTGACCCATTGGAATTGTGATACAGTGAAATAATCTGTCCGTAAACAATTGTTGGGAAAATGACTTGTGTCATGCATTAAGTAGATGTCCTAACCGAGTTGCCAAAACTATAGTTTGTTAACAAGAAATTTGTGGAGTGGTTAAAAAACTAGTTTTAATGACTCCAACCTAAGTGTATGTAAACTTCCGACTTCAACTGTACATATGCAGTCCAAAAAAAGAAAAATGACTTGTGGCAGGCTAGGAGAATTAGGTCAAGGTTGGGAAAAGGGTTAGGGTTTACTAAAATGCTATAATTGTCCCTTACGAGACTAACACGTATAGCTAAAACCAGGCCTGCCCTGAAGTCTTGGCTTCCACTAATTCAATGGTGCTCTATTGTCAAGGATCTGCAAATTAAGTTAAGGATATTTTTGGAATGTTCGCTGATGATAGCCATTGATCCTGCTTTGTGATATTTCTTTCTGCAGTTTCCCTTTGTGTGTATTGACCTGTCGTCTCTTTCTGTAGACAACTGGAGCGCTAAGGCCAAGAGGAGGAGCACCACTGGGACCGGTCGCCTGAGACATCTGAGGGTTGTCTACCGCAGATTCAGGTGAGCACAGTGTAAAGCCAAGGTATACAGTCCTGCTGATATTTGCCATTGAAAAGCCAGGGTTGTCTGGTAGGGCACATGGCAAAATGTTTTTTGCCAAGTTCAGGTGGGACGCTCTCCCCTTTTTCAAAGAGTTTTCTCCTGTTTCTTGTCCACTGAAGGTGGCGACCATGGTGCACTCCAGCCAATCGGTAACATTAGTGCAGGGAAAAATGTAAACCTGCAGGATTGTGGGTCTCATGGGCCTGAGTTAATCAAATGTGAAGGACATGCAGGTCATTTTAAAATGAGAGTACATTTGTGGTGGTTGATGCTCTGCTGTAGTGTTGTCACGGTACCAGKATTTTTAACTTCGATACCAGGTTTAGTATCACGATACTCGATACCATGGCAGAAAGAGTTAGCTAGTCACAAAACAACCACTGGGCTTCACATTTTTTTGCGCAATATGTTATCTGGTAGAACAAATAAAATAACAAATAGAACCTCTTCTGTTCTATATTCAATTTCTATCAAAAAAATAAAACACCCTATTGAATAACTTACATTTTCCTTATGCWAAACCAAATCTAGGACTCSGCATACAAAATCATTTTACTGTTATGTCAACTGAATTCAAATGTAATTTGATACACATTTAKTTTGTTCATCTATAGATTATGGCTATAGCCATAATATCCGGTTGACCTATGCTTTTTAATTACAGCTAAATAATTGAATGTATTGTTTTTATAAGTTCATTTCTGAAGCTTCTTTATTGCAATAGTCTTCACACCATAGAAATACAATGGATTTAACACAGCGTACTACGATTCCCAGAGTGCATTTCAACTCCCAGGGTACAATGCTCCACCCAGGGTTGCTGGCTGGCAGTCTAAATATATTGCTGTCATAGTTATGAGTGCAACTCAAATGACTTTTTGGTTATAATTCTATTATAACGCTCACATGAATGTCATGCTGAATATAAAGTGCCTTCGGAAAGTATTCAGACCCCTTGACTTTTCCCACATTTTGTTACATTACAGCCTTTTAAATTGGGTTAAATAAATAAAAAATCCTCAGCAATCTACATACAATACCCAATAATGACTAACTGAAAACAGGTATTTGTATTTTTTAAATACCTTATTTACAAAGGTATTCAGACGTTTTGCTATGATACTCTAAATTGAGCTCGTGCATCCTGTTTCTATTGATAATCCTTGATGTTTCTACAACTTAATTGGAGTCCACCTGTGGTAAATGTAATTAATTACACATGGAAATTTGGAAAGGCACAAACCTGTCTATATAAGGTCCCACAGTTGACTGTGCATGTCAGAGCTAAAACCAAGCCATGAGGTCGAAGGAATTGTCCGTGGAGCTCGAGGAACAGATCTGGGTAAGGGTACCAAAAAATGTCTGCAGCGTTGAGGGTCCCCAAGATCACTAGCCTCCTACATTCTTAAATGAAAGAAGTTTGGAGCAATCGGGGGAGAAGGGCCTTGGTCAGGGAGGTGAGGTGACCAAGAGCCTGATGGTCACTCTGACAGCTCTGGAGTTCCTCTGTGGAGATGGGAGAACCTTCCAGAAGGACAACCATCTCTGCAGCACTCCACCAATCAAGCCTTTGTTAGAGTGGCCAGACGGAAGCCACTCCTCAGTAAAAGGCATGTGACAGCCCACTTGGAGTTTGCCAAAAGGCACCTAAAGGACTCTGACTATTATACTATTTCTGTTTTTTTGTCATATGTGTGCTATTTTTGTCATTATGGGGTATTGAGTAGAGGAAAAACTATTTAATATGAGCAAAGTATTCCCAAGTCTTGTCAACAAACTGATGGCGTGGAGGTATGTTTTTGTTAGAAGCCATGCATTTTTCTCTCTCGCTTGCTTCTTAATAAGTAGCTTGCACTTTGTCAGCTGCATGTGCAAGTAGCCTGGCTAGCTTACTACTGCCCCCTTGAGAACATTCAGACAAATTACSAGACAGACTTGATCCTCTCAATCCTTATGACATGCGACACATCTGAAAGAAGTACCGAAAGTAACAAATTCTAGCACCGAACCGTTTTTCCATGTTCCTCGTATCGAAAAAGTACGGAAGTTTCAGTAGACCGTGCAACACTACTCTGCTATGTGTGAATCACTCTTTGCTCCTGTCTGGTTGTGTAGCCCAATAAGCCACTATCAGCCTGTGCTCCGTTAAAGCTGTTGCTTGGAATAATGCTTGAGGAAATTAGTTTGACAACAAGTAAATGTCTTAGTTCAGTGATTAATATGTTTTTAACTGAGGCGAGCGTCACTCTGCCATCAGTTGTGACCTAGGTCCCATATAAAACAATTTATTCTGCTATGTCTGCTTATTGCCATCTATTACTTAGTTTGTTCAGTGGTTGTGTACATGCATCCAACAGACTTCCACAGGGCTGGGTACAAATAGCACACCACGACCTGGTAAAGAGACTCTTAGTGACTGAATGAAAAGTTGCATAATAGCGTAGGTGAGCAATAAGGTTACTATTTGAGTCTTCTATGTGATGTACAGATGTCTTATTTTCTTTTCTCATCCTTTTCAGGAATGGATTCCGGGAAGGGACCACCCCCAAGCCCAGGCGTGCTGCAGTGGCTGCCTCCAGCTCGTCCTAGACACACTTTGGGTTCACGTCAATAAATGTGCTTGTTGGTTAAAGTTGTCTTCTCCGTTTCTTCAGTGTTACATTAACCATCCATGAACTCTTTAACAATTCCAATTGAATCTGTTATTTATTCTACCTGGATTTTAAATGAAGAGACAAATTAAGTGTTTCTGTCAGGTTTTTAAGTTAGTGCAGCATTCAGTACCACTGTTTTTGATCAGCTCTTGACATTGCCCAAAACAGCCATAGAAATGGTATGGATGAGACATAATCACACCCACAGAATTCTCAAAAGGTTATGTAAAGATGTTTCGGTGGTGCAGTGTACAATCAAGATTGAGATGGCAATAATGAACAAATATGTATTACTGAATCAAGTGCTCCGTCCGTGGTGTTAGGTTCTGAATAGAGTAAAACTCAAACCAAGTTTATTCACCCACTGGGTCATGCAGCTGCAAAGACAACATACAAGCCCATATATATACCTTCCGACAAGGCATAGTTATCTTCTTGTATGTCTAAGATAGACATTGTTCTCTGTTAGTCCGAAACACTGTAGGTTCATCTTACTGGTATTGTCATMGCCCTGCCTAAATCTAGGACCCTCAAAGGTGTGGAAATGTGTGAGGGCTATAATCGGATGGACTTCGGGGTGGGTCTCTGGCCCCCCCTCCCAGCAATGTCTTCTCTTCATCTGTTGACCTTATCTCGAGTTGAACTCCACATCCCTCATGGTCCTGATTCCTCAGCAACTGGTCTTTCTTATCATGAACTGATACTAGACTGTTGCCCTTTGCCTCCCTCGGGAACATACATATTCAACAATAACATATTTTAACAGATATCAACTTTGTTGTGCATTATACATTTACTCTGACACATCGCGACCCACCATTAACAAGTCCGCGACCGACTTTGGGTCTCGACCCATACTTTAAGAAAAGCTGGACTAGAGGAAAGAAAGCACTCCAAATCTTGACTTGAAAATACCCTTTCCTCTTGTCTGACACAATTCTAAAATCATGAACCTTCAAGGATGGTCTGTGTTATTACCCCTCTGGGAAATTCCCAGGTGTCCCCCTTGGTAATATGGGGGCCAAAAAAWTTAATAAAAATAATAATATGGGGACTGAACATCACCCCCAAGTCTGCTGAGAGGGCCCCMAGATCAGTTGTTCTTAAACATGTATGGTAGACAGATGAGAGGGATATACACTGCTCAAAAAAATAAAGGGAACACTTAAACAACACAATGTAACTCCAAGTCAATCACACTTCTATGAAATCAAACTGTCCACTTAGGAAGCAACACTGATTGACAATAAATTTCACATGCTGTTGTGCAAATGGAATAGACAAAAGGTGGAAATTATAGGCAATTAGCAAGACACCCCCAAAAAAGGAGTGATTCTGCAGGTGGTGACCACAGACCACTTCTCAGTTCCTATGCTTCCTGGCTGATGTTTTGGTCACTTTTGAATGCTGGCGGTGCTCTCACTCTAGTGGCTGTCTCTTATACACATCTAGATGTGTATAAGAGACAGGGGACTGAACATCACCCCCAAGTCTGCTGAGAGGGCCCCTAGATCAGTTGTTCTTAAACATGTATGGTAGACAGATGAGAGGGATATACACTGCTCAAAAAAATAAAGGGAACACTTAAACAACACCTGTCTCTTATACACATCTAGATGTGTATAAGAGACAGACCCACACAAGTGGCTCAGGTAGTGCAGTTCATCCAGGATGGCACATCAATGCGAGCTGTGGCAAAAAGGTTTGCTGTGTCTGTCAGCGTAGTGTCCAGAGCATGGAGCTGTCTCTTATACACATCTAGATGTGTATAAGAGACAGTCTTAGCTGCACATTTGATAAGAGTTGTTGGATTCGGGGGTAAACTTTGAACATTGTTAAACGCAGAAGAATAGTACATACAGTTGAAGTCGGAAGTTTACATACACCTTAGCCAAATACATTTAAACTCAGTTTTTCACAATTCCTGACATTTAATCCTAGTAAAAATTCCCTGTCTTAGGTCAGTTAGGATCACCACTTTATTTTAAGAATGTCAAATGTCATTATAATAGTAGAGATAATGATTTATTTCAGCTTTTATTTCTTTCATCACATTCCCAGTGGGTCAGAAGTTTACATACACTCAATTTGTATTTAGCAGCATTGCCTTTAAATTGTTTAACTTGGGTCAAACATTTCGGGTAGCCTTCCACAAGCTTCCCACAATAAGTTGGGTGAATTTTGGCCCATTTCTCCTGACAGAGCTGGTGTAACTGAGTCAGGTTTGTAGGCCTGACCCTGACTGTTGGGATGGTGTTCTTTGGCTTGCAAGCCTCCCTCTTTTTCCTCCAAACATAACAATGGTCAGTAACAGTTCTATTTTTGTTTCATCKYACCAGATGACATTTCTCCAAAATGTACAATCTTTGTCCCCATGCAAACCGTAGTCTGGCTTTTTTATGGCGGTTTTGGAGCAGTTGCTTCTTCCTTGCTGAGTGGCCTTTCAGGTTATGTCGATATATGACTCGTTTTACTGTGGATATAGATACTTTTGTACCTGTTTCCTCCAGCATCTTCACAAGGTCCTTTGCTGTTGTTCTTGGATTGATTTGCACTTTTCGCACCAAAGTACATTCATCTCTAGGAGACAGAACGCGTCTCCTTCCTGAGCGGTATGACGGCTGCGCGGTCCCATGGTGTTTATACTTGCGTACTATTGTCTTCTGCCTGCCTCCTGTTTCGGTCAATAAACATCTGTGACTCTACCTGTCTGCATCTGGGTCTTATCCTGAGTTCTCTTGACCCCTAACATTCCTTATACATGTAAAGTAATCAATAACTTCTTGTATGGTAACATGAATAAGTATATTTCAAGCTAGAATCRAACAGTGGTTTTCAAACCTCTCCTCTTGGACCCACAGATGTTTCACAATTTTATTGTAGCCCCAGGGRTTGATGACAAGTTGAATCACTTGTGCTAGAGCGGGGTAGTTCAAATATATGGGATGGCTGGGAGTCCCTGAGAAGAGGTTTGAAAACCCTTGCTCTATGTAACCATGTTTTGCAGCATTGGGTTGAACATGTTTAGATTTGTTGTTGGCATAAACTGCTTCATCCCCTCTTTCTGACTGCTTCAATCAATGGAAATGAACTGGACAGCCACAGAGCTGACATTATTTAAAAAAAAGGAAATGTTGCTATTTGCTGGGGATTTCCCTGCAGGATGTGGAAGAAAACTGATTGTATAGAGGTCATTAGTTGAGCTTAAAATGGAAAGTGAAACCACTAGCCACTCATAAAAGACATCTGACCTGCTCTCAGCAGCAGCACACACTTCAAACAAACATGAAGACAGCAACTTTCATCCTGCTTTGTGTCACAGTCTTCGGAGCTGGACTTGCTCATTCCCCTGGTAAGTAGCCTTCTTCAATTGTAAGAGGGCTTTTCTATATATCCCATTTTATATGTTAATTTAATACATTCTTACCATTATGTTATTTAATATGTATCATAGGCACATTTTTCAGTGTCGATGTGGATAACTTGATAAGTCAATAGCAGATTCAGATGTTGAAAGCTAGTAATAACAATTACCTTTAGTTTTTGTTGTAATAGCACTATATCTTATCTGCTGTTCCTTCAAATCAATAGGTGGAAGATCTGAGAAATGTCTATGCAGGGGAAAACTACTGCAGTCTGTGAGGATAAAGCGCATCCAGAAGTTAGAGGTGTACCCAAATTCTGTKTTCTGTGCAAAGACAGAAATGATGTGAGTATTACAAATAATTGTATTTACACTCAAATAGTATGGAAGTGAGACTAAAAATATATATWTWTTTTTTGTAGTGCCACAATGAAGAATGGTAAGAAAAAATGTCTGAACCCAGAGGCCAAGCTAGGAAAACGATTCCTGATGAGAAAAAGGTTAAACAATTTCCCCATCAAACCTTTCCTCAATGTAACTTCCAATAGACCATTTTTTTCCTAAAGTAAAAGTTCCTTACTTGCATTTCAGACTGGAGGGAGCAACAGAAGCGAAAAGGAGGACTGGGAAGGAAAAACAAAAATAATTATAATCCCAGAGTTGGTACAGAATTAGAAAATAGATGAAAGCCTCACACCTACAAGTGTGTATTGGTCGAGCTGGAGACTGGGAGTGGAGGTGGTTCCTTCCCGGAATACGTTCTGGACACTCATAGTACACAATGTGTCCATGCGTTCCATTCCCATGTAAACAGGAGAACGGCCAAGATGTTGTCACAGAGACTTACCTCAATGGTTCTCACGATTGTTTATGGACATGTGTTTTAAATGTGTTTATGGCAGTGAATGTTTGTGTGAGTTATATCATTACTTTATTTATGTGTCTATGTTTAGCCTCACTTCAGAAAATAATGAAGCACGCTCTTGCTCTGGGGCAATAAATCTGTTACAAATCACCCATATCATAACAGCTGTTGTGTACTTGCATTAATCCTATAGATAGAAAGTTGTATAGTTCTATACTGAACAGCAATATAAATGCAACGTAAAGTCTTGGTACCATGTTTCATGAGCTGAAATTAAAAAAAAGATTCCCAAATATTTCCAAATGCACAAAAAACGTATTTCTCTCAAATTTTGAGCAAACATTTTTCATCCCTGTTAGTGAGCATTTCTCCTTTTCCATGACAATCCATCCACCTGACAGGTGTGGCATATCAAGAAGCTGATTAAACAGCAGGAAATAGGAAATAACTAAGCACAAACTGTGTGTGGTGGTGATGGAAAACTTAACTCCTAACTTGGGGGAGATTATTTTGTTAACAAGGGAAATCTGTGATTAAACAGCACAATCATTACACAGGTGCACCTTGTGCTGGGAACAATAAAAGGCCACTCTAAAATGAGCAGTTTTGTCACATAACACAATGCCACAGATGTCTCAATTTTGAGGGAGCGTGCAATTGGCATGCTGACTGCAGGAATGGCCACTAGAGCTGTTGCCAGAATATTTTATGTTAATTTCTCTACCATAAGCCGCCTCAAATCATTTTAGAGAATTTGAAAGTACGTCCAACCGGCCTCACAACTGCAGACCACGTGTAACCATGCCAGCCCAGYACCTCCACATCCGGCTTTTTCACCTGCGGGATGGTCTGAGACGAGCCACCCTTACAGCTGATAAAACTGTGGGTTTGCACAACCTAAGAATTTCTGCACCAAACTACCGACTTCAGTGGGCAAATGCTCACCTTCGATGGCCACTTCGTGGATGAATCCCAGTTTCAACTACCAGGCATTGTGTGGCGTTGTGTGGGCTAGCGTTTTGCTGATGTCAACAGTGTGAACAGAGTGCCCCATGGTGGTGGTGGGATTATGGTATGGGCAGGTATAAGCTACAGAAAATGAATGCACAGAGATACCGTGACGAGATCCTGAGGCTCATTCTGGTACCATTCATCTGCCGCCATCACCTCCTGTTTCAGCACGATAATGCACGGCCCCATGTTGCAAAGATCTGTACACAATTCTTGGAAGCTGAAAATGTATGTTCCAATTCTTCAATGGCCTGCATACTCACCAGACATGTCACCCATTGAGCATGTTTTGGATGCTCTTGATTGACGTTTACGACTGCATTTTCCAGTTCCCGCCAATATCGAGCAACTTCGCACAGCCATTGAAGATGAGTGGGACAACATTCCACGGGCCACAATCAACAGCCTGATTCAATCAAGTGACTCATTTTTTGATCTACTGATACATAATAATTATGAAGACAACCATCTCATTAATCTACTTGTTTAAACTGCTGTTGAAGTTGGATTTGTCATCAAACCTGTACATGTTACACGCACCACCACAATAACGCACAGAGGATTTTCTTAAAGTATAACACTGTTTTCCAAAGTTTGATTGTTATTAGTACAATAGTTATCAGTACTCTGAATGCAACTGTTTTAGGCATAGTGTAGTCTGGATCATAAACAGGAAATAACTCAGCACAAACTGTGTGTGGTGGTGATGGAAAACTTTACTCCTAACTTGGGAGAGTTTATTTTGTCAACAAGGGAAATCTGTGACCTTGTGGGACAGACAGTCCTCAGTCACATCCTCAGGTCAGAATATATCACACTTCCTCATTGGACTAGAGGAAAGAAAGCACTCCAAATCTTGACTTAAAGAAAATACCCTTTCCTCTTGTCTGACACAATTCTAAAATCATGAACCTTTCCAGGATGCTCTCAGTGTTATTACCCCTCTGGGAAATCCCCAGGTGTCCCCATTGGTAATATCATGGAGGGGGGAAAAAATATATATAYAAATATGGGGACTGAACATCACCCCCAAGTCTGCTGAGAGGGCCCCTAGATCAGTTGTTCCTAAACATGTATGGTAGACAGATGAGAGGGATTTGGCACAGAAAATGAGTGCAAGACCAGGGATCGAACCGCTGCRTTCAGAGGCATATGAAGTCCGGGGGCGGCAGCACTAGACCAGCCACTGGCTAGGCATGGATCATGTTGGACAGAAAAACAGGAGTAACTTTCTCACGCCACACATTCTTACTCTCAGACGTGAGATTTCTAAGAAATGGGAAATTCCTCTATAACAAAAGCAAAACCGGCCTGGCTCCCTGGGAATCSCCATCGTGTTTGGCTGTACATTCATAGATTAGGGCTTCATTTATTTATTTAAATTGACTAATTTACTTCTATGATCTGTCACTCTGTTAAATCTTTGAAATTGTTGCATTTATATTTTTATTCCGTGTTAATCACTAGTAATGTTAGTAAATGTTGTTATTTGTCATGTATTGTAAGCTGGTTGATGTTTGCCATTGAATGAGTATTTATCGAGCTCTTTTTCTAAAAGTGCACTAGGCCTACTAAAACAATGTTGTCAAAATACTATAACACTTTTATATTTGAAAGTTATCACTTTCTAGATGTTTTTTTCTTCTTCTTGAAATGAATGCACATATAATGTGTTTGTACATGTCATTTTGTGGCCATAGATAATGAATGCACATATAATGTGTTTGTACATGTCATTTTGTGGCCATAGATAATGAATGCACATATAATGTGTTTGTCCATGTCATTTTGTGGACAATAGATATGGCCATTCTATTATAAGAATATCTGATAATTGAATGGAGTAATGGTATGACTCTACTCCCAGTAGTAATGTTAAAGGACATTTCCGCCACTTTGTAACCAGTTATTATGCTGTTAGTATTCAGTGTCTTCAGAAAGTATTCAAGCCTGAATTTAAAATGGATTAAATATAGATTGTTTTGTCACTGGCCTACACACAATACCCCATAATGTCAAATTGGAATTATGTTTTTCAACATGTTTACAAATTAATACAAAATTAAAGCTGGAATGTCTTGAGTAAATAAGTATTCAACCCCATTGTTAGGGCAAGCCTAAATGCTGAAAAAGTCACATAATAAATTGCATGGACGCACTCTGTGTGCAATAACAGTGTTAAACATGATTTTATAATGACTACATCCTCTCTGTACCCCACACATAGAATAATCTGAGGAGTCCCCTGGGTTGAGCAGTGAATTTCAAACACAGACTCAACCACAAAGGCCAGGGAGGTTTTCCAGGGACTCGCAAAGAAGAACAAAAACAAAGCAGACATTGAATATCCCTTTGAGCCTGGTGAAGTTATTAATTACACTTTGGATGGTGTATCAATAGCTCAATCACTACAAAAGTACAGGCATCCTTCTTAACTCAGTTGCGGAGAGGAAGGAAATCAATCAGGGATTTCACCATGAGCAAAGGTGACTTTAAAGAGTTCAGGGTTTAAATGAATACCAAAAAGCTTTTTGTTTTCATGATTTTTACAATATAGCCATTTTGACATTGAACTCGCCTATCTAGCGGAAATCGCCTAGTGCTGCCTCCAGGACATGGACTCATCCCAAAAAATGTCAGCCTGATAAGTAAACACAATGTGGTGTAATTGCAGACCGCAATCCGGGCAGTTTCTTGATGTGGGAGTTCCTTGATATCAGGAACCACCATTGGTGCCTGCATTGGTCGTCCATTGATACCTGCAGTTCCCGCACTGACCCACGGTGTTTATATCGAGCCGACTTCCGGATTTATGATCCCGAAAAAGTGCTCATTTTAAAGGAATGCTTTATGTATGACAGAAAAATATATATATATTTTGCGTGACTGTCTATTTACCAGAATTAGCATTTTGTACCGCTATAAAACAGCACTAATATTTACTCTTGTCCAACACCTKAAAAATCYTATTACGRAGCCTACAACAAACATATTACACTGTAAAAAATAGTCAATTACACAGTTAACGTACATAGTTTATTGAATGACCATTCAACTTTGAAAACATTACAACASTCTAACACTGGCAAAACAAAACAAAAAGGACTGTGTGGTAGATCGTGTGAATTTCTGGCAAAGTGAGAGGCTATAACTCTGGTGCCTTCAACCATCTTCAGCTAGAAACCTCACAATGTTAAAACATAATCTCTACTGTATATAAATATATAGAAGAATTATAAGCACTAGTTATGACTAGTTAAGGCTGAGATTC
>NC_036844.1:3169265-3175935 GCF_002910315.2 Salvelinus sp. IW2-2015 | reverse complement strand
AATGTCTTCACCTCCCTAGCATGGTACTGTCACGTTCGTCATAAAGATCGGACCAAGGTGCAGCGTGGTATGCGTACATTCTTCTTTAATAAATAAAGAACACTGAACAAACTAACAAAACAACAAAACGAATGAAACGTGAAGCTATATGAAATAGTGCAGACAGGCAACTAAACATAGAATAAGAACCCACAAACACCAAAGGGGAAATGGCTACCTAAATATGATCCCCAATCAGAGACAATGATAAACAGCTGCCTCTGATTGGGACCATATCAGGCCACCATAAACATACAAATACCTACAAAACCCTAGACATACAAAAAAAACAGACAATACAAAACCCCTAGACAATACAAAAACCCCAGACAATACAAAAACCCCAGACAATACAAAACCCCTAGACAATACAAAAACTAGCGTAATCCACCCTAGTCACACCCTGACCTAACCAAAATATTTAAAAAAACAGATATCTCAGGTCAGGGCGTGACAGGTACATTATTAGCTCTCTGTACACAGACCTCTCCAGTATCATCAGAAACAAACAAACACATTATAATAATCATAATAATACATTTTATTTTAAGTGCTTTATATAAGAGATCCCACTGATTACACTGTGGTTCCGGTGATCCTTTGATTCCAAGTTGCTGTCAAACACCAACCCCTGAACAGCCTACCCGCACTGTATCTGCAAACTGTTGGCTAGAGTGCACATGCCAAGACCAGAGTAGGCACATTTGCTATTTAACACAACAGTCTTTTTGACAAAACTATCGGTAGAGTTGAAAATGCGATGGCAACACATTGAACTTTACATTTTTATTTGATACATGAAAACTTAAGCAAAAAATAAAATGTGTGCACTACGTCATCACGCAATGATTTTTAAATCGGCAACAAGTGAGTTCGGTGGAAACACCAATGTTGGGAAAATGTGCATATTTTAGAATATTCGCATGATAATCTGTCGCCAACTGTATAGAAACCTAGCTACTGATTCTTAGTTTATGTTCCACCTCTGAAGAATAACGAAGGGTGTGGGAATTTCAAAGTGGAGTTGATAAACGTCAATAAAGATTTGCCAGCTAGCATGCTATCCCTAGCTAGCTAGCTAGCTAGCTACATAGAGTACCTTGCAAAAGTATTCACCCCCTTGGAGTTTTTCCTATTTTGTTGCATTACAAACTGTAATTGAAATMGATTTTTATTTGGATTTCATGTAATGGACATACACAAAAATAGTCCAAATTGGTAAAGTGAAATGAAAAAAATAACTTGTTTCAAAAAAACGTATACATTTGTTTTACGGAAAAGTGGTGCGTGCATATGTATTCACCCCCTTTGCTATGAAGCCCTAAATAAGATCTGGTGCAACCAATTACCTTCAGAAGTCACATAGTTAGTTAAATAAAGTCCACCTGTGTGCAATCTAAGTGTCACATGATCTGCCARATGACCTCAGTACATATACACCTGTTCTGAAGGGCCCCAGAGTRTGCAACACCACTAAGCAAGGGGCACCACCAAGCAAGCGGCACCATGAAGACCAAGGAYCTCTCCAAACAGGTCAGGTACAAAGTTGTGGAGAAGTACAGATCAGGGTRGGGTTATAAAAAATATCAGAAACTTTGAACATCCCAGAGCACCATTAAATCCATTACTAAAAAATMGAAAGAATATGGCACRACAACAAACCTGCTAAGAGAGGGCCGCCCACCAAAACTCACGGACCAGGCAAGGAGGGTATTAATCAGAGGCAACAAAAAAAGAGACCAAAGATAACCCTGAAGGAGCTGCAAAGCTCCACAGCAGAGATTGGACTATCTGTCCATAGGACCACTTTAAGCCGTACAATCCACAGAGCTGGGCTTTACAGAAGAGTGTCCAGAAAAAAATAAGCAAACATGTTTGGTGTTCACCAAAAGGCATGTGGGAGACTCCCCAAACATATAGAAGAAGGTACTCTGGTCAGATGAGACTAAAATTGAGCTTTTTGGCCATCAAGGAAAACGCCATGTCTGGCGCAAACACAACACCTCTCATCACCCTGAGAACACCATCCTCACAGTGAAGCATGGTGGTGGCAGCATCGTGCTGTTTTTCCATCGGCAGCGACTGGGAAACTGGTCAGATTTGAAGGAATGATGGATGGTGCTAAATACAGGGAAATTCTRGAGGGAAACCTGTTTCAGTCTTCCAGAGATTTGAGACTGGGATGGAGGTTCACCTTCAAGCTGGACAATAAGCCCCCAGCATACTGCGGATGCAACACTGAAGTGGTTTAAGGGGAAATATTTAAATGTCGTGGAATGGCCTAGTCAAAGCCCAGACCTCAATCCAAATGATAATCTGTAGTATGACWTAAAGATTGCTGTACACCAGCGGAACCCATCCAACTTGAAGGAGCTGGAGCAGTTTTGCCTTGAAGAATGGGKAAAAATCCCAGTGGCTAGATGTGCCAAGCTAATAGAGACATACTCCAAGAGACATGCAGCTGTAATTGCTGCAAAAAGGTGGCTCTACAAAGTATTGACTTTGGGGGTGTGAATAGTTATAGGAGGGAAAAGTACACTGTGCATTCAGCACCAAGGACAAAAAAACATAAGAAAAAGAGAGAGCTCAACATTACATTTAAACTACTCAATCAGTGTGAGGAGTGAAGTCTCTGATGGGCATTGACAAGAGCAGTGAAGTCAGGTATAGTTTCTGACCYCAGGATTGCTGACGTGAGAGTCTGTGCCTTGACTTGTTATATTTCATCACTGAAAATGTCTGTTCACATACATAGCTTGACCCAAACAGTACAAACATCTTCTGAGCATGACTCCTAATCTTTGGAAGGTTTTGTTCATCGAGAGATGCATAGAAACTCGTCAGTGACATTGTTTTGAATAGTTCTCCAAACACTGCATCCGACTGAAGATCGATAAGCTCAAGTTGCAGGTCAGTGGGAGCGTTATCCACATTGAAAGTGAAAGGAGAGGAAACCAACAGCATGTCATTTTACAACACTTTGAAATCCTCAAAATGACGAGAAAACTCACCGCTCAAAACTCACCATACTTCTCCCGCTGGTCATCTGATAGGGAACAGACTGGTAGTGTCGGAAGGCGGGTGAGATTGTTGGCTTCTACTTGCCGGGTCAGGAGGAGTACTTTTCCCTTGAAGGCTTTGACAAGGCTGTACATCTGATYTGCAAAAAGGCCCTTCCCTTGTAGTTTGGAATTCAGTTCATTCATGGGGGCCATGATGTCCATAGGGAAGGCAAAATCAGCCAACCATTATTTATCTTGCAGTTGAGGGAAATCCACATTTTCCATATTTTCCTTTTATTTGCAAAAACTCAGCAATCTCCGACTTCAGGTGCCACGCCTTTTTAAGCGCCTTCCCCAAACTCAGGCATCTCACGTTTGTGTGGTAGGGGAGATCTGCATTACCCGACGCTGTCTCTTCCAACAGTGAGACAAACTGCCTGTGGTTGAAATATTTTGCTCTTATGAAGTTTACCACTTCAGTGACTGTATCCACAACATGGCTATTTTCAGAACACATTTACAGAGCACCTCCTGATGAATAATACAATTAATTATGAATAATACAATTAATACAATAATTTTCTGATCTGGGTTCAGCTCAGCTACTTGATCTTGTATCCTTTTCAAAAGGCAAATGTTTTTCCCTGCCAAGTTTGGGCACCCATCAGTGGTCACACTGGATAAACTCAAAACTCAGTCCCAGCTTTGCCACACACTTATTAACCTCCTCCAATAAATCTTTCCCTGTGGTTGTGCACTGACTGCACTGAAGCAAGCTCCTCCGTAATTTCAAAGTCTGGGGTTATGCCTCGTAAGAATATTAACAACTGCGCCGTGTCACGTGCATCACTGCTCTCATCCAGGGCCAAMGAGAAATAGGTCAAATCCTTTACCTTGTCTTTCAACTGTTGTTCCATATTCTCTGCGATGTCCTCCACATGCCGTGTCACTGTTTGTCTTGACAGGGAAACATTTTCAAACAGATCTTTCTTGTCGGGGGAAAGTATTGCCGCATGTCAARTAAACATTCTTTCATGAATTCGCCCTCAGCGAATGGCTTGCTATGTTTAGCAATTTTGTGGGATAGTACATACAGTAGCTAGCTCTCACAATTCCGTTGTTTGRTGAATACAGCTTTGTGAAAAGTCCTTGCTGCTATTGCACCTGAGAAAGCAACTCTTTCGATGCACTTGCCCTCTGCTCAGAAGACATATTCCTACATTTCTCTGCATGCTTCGTCTGGAAGTGTCGGGACAAGTTGTGGCCMTTCAAGACAGCGATGCTCTCTTTGCACGCTAAGCACACAGCTTTCCCTGATACCTCAATAAATAAATATTTCGATGTCCACTCTTGCTGGAACGCCCTACATTCAATTGTCTACTTTCCTTTTCTTTAAAATCTTTGAAAAACTAAATTTCTAGCTAGCTACTATTTGTAACTGTGACGTGTGTGTCAGCCTGTCAGTCACTGTCTGTCCTCGTGCAGTTGTTATTTATACGTGCCTTCAAAATAAATGTCCCACAAGCGATGGGAGTTAAATCATTACACAAAGGCGAGTATTCGTTGGGCTTTTAATTTGAATAACAAATACATTTAAAAAAACTTTACTATTGCAAATTCTTTATGTGATCTGAGCATGATTCCGCGGACCGTATTGAACCAGGTCGGGGCCGTAGGCCGGCCTTTGCCCAGGCATGTTCTAGACGATTCTGTGCTTCCAACTTTGTGGCAACAGTTAAGTGAAAGCCTTTTCCTCTTTTAGCATGACAATGCCCCGGTGCACAAAACGAGGTCCATACAGAAATGGTTTGTCGAGATCGGTGTGGAAGAACTTGACTTGCCTGCACAGAGCCGTGACCTCAACCCCATCGAACACCTTTGGGATGAATTGGAATGCCGACTGCGAGCAAGGCCTAATCGCCCAACATCACGTATGCTCGTGGCTGAATGGAAGCAAGTCCCTGCAGCAATGTTTCAACATCTAGTGGAAAGCCTTCCCAGAAGAGTGGAGGCTGTTATAGCAGCAAACGGTGGAAACAAACTCCATATTAAGGCCCATGATTTTGGATTGAGATGTTTGACAAACACGTGTCTGTAGGAGAGTTAAAATCGGTATTCCATCAAACTTCAAATTATTAGAATAGTACACAACGCAGAACAACTAGGTTAAGGGTCAGTGGCCCAAGCCCGCGAACAGGAATATTCCAAGTTCAGAGAAAATGGGGGAGTCAGATCGCTATGATCTTTACTTTTGGTATCTATTTTTAATTGTTGGTATCTATTTTTAATTAGTGCTGCCTGTTGATGTTAAGTAGGCAGCTACAGTAGCTGAATGATGTTAACATCTTCGGGTTTCATTTCATTAAATGTATTTTATTTAATCTGGGTGCTTACGTCACCTACTAACACCCTGGTACTACCAGTANGAATGATGTTAACATCTTCGGGTTTCATTTCATTAAATGTATTTTATTTAATCTGGGTGCTTACGTCACCTACTAACACCCTGGTACTACCAGTAAGTCCCGTTCTCCTCACACGGAACCCAAACCGGCTGCGCGCGTGCGCCATCGTGCATACATTTATTTTGTCCACCCACACCAAACGCGATCACGACACGCAGGTTAAAATATCAAAACAAGCTCTGAACCAATGACATTAATTTGGGGACAGGTCAAAAAGCATTAAACATGTATGGCAATTTAGCTAGTTAGCTTGCACTTGCTAGCTAACATTAATTTGTCCTATTTAGCTAGCGTGCTGTTGCTAGATAATTTGTCCTGGGATATAAACATTGAGTTGTTATTTTAGCTGAAATGCACAAGGACCGCTACTCCAACAATTAATCCACACATAAAACGGCCAACGGAATCGTTTCTAGTCATCTCTACTCCTTCAAGGCATTTTCATCGTTTAACTTATATGGTGATCGCATCTAAACTTTCATTGTAGTTCGTCTTTCAATCACCCACGTGGGTACCTGCTTCTATAAACCAATGAGGAGATGGGAGAGGCAGGACTTGCAGCGCGATCGTTGGCGTGCGCGAGCAGTGTGGGTGCAATAATTGAATAACATGGATTTCTAAATTAATTTTGCGACACTCGCGCACGCGACGTGTCCAGTCTGGTCAGCATGTTAGTCCGAAAAAACATTGAGAGAAAGGAAAGTGTTGTGGATTACTCCTTTGTAGAAGTCCATAACGTGAAATAAATAAAACATCCCAAGGTTAATGCTGTAGATATTGTTATAAGGGAGTGTGAGACTATTGAAACATGTATCTTTCACCGTTTTTTTGTTATTGATACAGTTTACAGAGTGCAAAAAAATATTGCTGTTGCTAGCTAGCATGCCTTTCTGTGATGCAAACGTTTAGCTGAGTTGCCGACTGATGCTAGCGTTGCATTATGGGAGATGTAGTTTTAGCCCTCTAAGGCCTGAATGGGATAAAGGCGTTTTCATGTTGTAACCTGTTTGTATTTTAATACTGTCAACACTGAAAGCACCTAGCAATGTATTGGGGATGTGAGACAGGAGATGTGTTTTACGTTTCTTCATGCTCCTGTGTAGAACAACTTGCATTGGAGACTAATGTGTTCCTGTCCTATCTTTTCATAATACTATTCCAGAT